>NC_047114.1:79258699-79386199 GCF_902500255.1 Thalassophryne amazonica | reverse complement strand
GGGGATCCCACCGTGTTCCCATGCCAGCTGGGAAGTATAATCTCTCAAGCATGTCGTAGGTCAGGGGTCACCAACCCTGTTCCTGGACACCTGGGCACCTGTCCTACATGTCTTCTAACTCTCCCTGTTGCACTCATCTCTATCAGGTGTCTTCAGCCAATCAAGAGCTGGAAAACACCACCTTTATAAAATCTGGTGTGACTTAAGTAGGTAGACATGGACCCTGTCATAGGTCTTCCCCTTGGCCTTCTCCCCGATTGGCTGTGCCCAGACTACTTCCCTAGGGAGACGACCAGGGGGCATCCTCACTAGGTGCCCAAACCACCTCAACTGACTCCTTTCGATGTGAAGCTTTACACTGAGTCCCTCCCACATAGACGTGATATAATGTAATTAAATTGCTTTGTTTTCAGCTTTGCTTATAGATGAGGATAAAAGAAGTTGCAACTTTTCTCCAGCAGAGGGCATAATACTTTTTTTGTTGCCCTAATTCAGTACTTTAAGATTTTCCGTAATCCACCTGGAGGTCCCCTGTGCTTTCCAGCATGCACCATGGCGCAAGCAGAGTTCCGGCATCTCACAGCGCATGTAAACAATGGCTAGCGCGGATGTGGGTGGTGTTGATCCAGCGAGTTCACAGGCGATTATGATGACACATTCTCCCAAGTTGAGAGGGTTATCTAGAGGAAGTGTAGCACCTGTGATAGACTTCTGCTGTGGCCCAGCGTTGTCTTGTCCATACCTCACGAGGTTTGTTTACATTTTGCCCTGAACCGGAACTCTGCTTAAACCAAACTCTTGCATGAGTCATGGACCGCGGAATGGTGCGAGATTCACAACTGTGAAACAGCAAATGTGTTACTTGTAGTGGTGTGCGATACTGCAAGATTTGGTGTCGATCTGATACCAAGTACATACACGGCCAGTATTGCCGATACAGATACTGATCTTTTTCATGACTTTTAACGTTTTGTGATTTTTTTTTTTCTTCTTCTTTGATTATTAATTAGTTGAAACCAAGGACAGAAGTTGGGCAAAGTTTATAGGTAAAAAGAAAATATCTTATTATTATAATAAAAGTTTTTGTTCAGAAACAATAGAACAGCAACAAAATAAATTTTCCCCATACATTGTCTTGTCTGGATTTTTTCTTAAATAAACAAAAGTACGCAAAAATTATCATTTGAGACTAAATTGAAACAAGTTCTTTTTTCAGGTGTAGTGCATTTCTCCCTTCATTGCACTTCTTTTCTGGATTTTCTTTCTTAAATAAACAGAATTATCACTCCACCAGAAATGTTATAAAACAAGTAGAATTTCAAGTAGAATGTGTGTTTAGGAAATAAAAACAAAATTTATCACATTCAGGTCAGTTCTTTTCTAAATGCAGCAGAGCATACAGGAGAGAAACTGAAACTAAAGTATTGATCTCATTACACTGGTATCTGTCAATATCAATGCCAAATTTATCAGTATTTGGATCAGTGCGCCCACCACTAATTGTTTGACAAATTCTCGGAAGCAGATGCAAGAAAGCAAAAAAAAAAAAACATGAGAGACAACCAGAGATGTGCAGCAAGTGCCTCATATTTTAAAATCCAAGCTTTGGAAACACTTTTAATGCTGTTTTAATAAATAAGTGGATACAAGAAGTAGTTTGTGGTGTTTTTAGTTTGCTCCACATGATATAACTAATTAGTCCATCGTGTTAGCGTTCCAAATCAACAGTGGATCAGTTATCGCTTTTGTTCCAAGTGAAAAGTTGAACTCAAACATTTTTTGACAAATGTTACTACAGGTATTGTGATTATTACTTTCTCACCAGACAACATAGACATACTCAGTTTTTTCTTTGAAAAAGAATTGAAAGCTATAAACTCTGTTCTACTTTCTATGATGTTTACAAAAGCTGTTTTTATTCACTACTACTTTTCAAATTGCAATTTAATATACTCATGCAGTTTTTAAAAATATTATTTAAATATTGGACACCTTGTCTTCATTGCTAGTTATTTTTAAAAATGGAAAGCCAAGTTTTTTTGGTGCCGGTGTCACCGACCGAACGGCCCCCTCTAAAAAAAAAATTGGTCCACCCTGCCTTCGCTGCACGTGTGTCTGAGACTGACTCCGAGTCTGACTCTCTGCACTCAAAGCGATCAGAGGAATAATGTTATTATTAACCATCAGATTATAAATTAAAACCTCTTAAATCATTCTAAAGTCAGTTTTAAGCAGAAACAAGGTGGTTAAAAGCAAAAACAAGGCAGTGATCGGTGAATCGCTACTGGCACTCCGAAATAATGTAGGCGCTCTGATCGGGAACCCTTGTCTTTTTATTATGAAATAATGCTGAATTTATGTGGAAATGATTGTTGTACAAACGTTTCAGATATCTGTCGCTGAGATAGATGATGACTGAGAGCAGTTTTAAGCAGAAATGAGATGATAATCAAAGAATTGCTGCCGACGCTCCAAAATGACATGCGTGGTGAAGGCAGGGTGGACCGATTTTTAAGGTGGGCCGTTCGGTTGGCAACACCTGCCCTGCTTGCCCCCCCCCCCCCCATTTTTAAATGTATTTTTCTGATCTGAAAGACAAATCAATCCATGAGTTAAAACTGTGATCTGACCCAAACCGTGACACCCCTCTAATGAGATATTGTACGGTTCTGATCTTCCCACCTTGGGAATGCCAGCATGAACCTCACAGCTCGCTTTGCAGTGTTTCGCTGTTTTACATTCAGTGTAGCACAAAACAACGGGTGCATTCTGATTGAAGCCCGGATGAATGTGGAGGAAAAACATGTAGACCGATTTGAAGCTGATCCTTGCTTCATTATCCACAACCATCCATCAAACATCTTCCTCCCCTCCCAGTTTATTTTTAAGTTAGTCAAAACATTGTTTTAGCTGGTATGATATCTCATGCTGTGGATGGGATTCATCCACTGTTTCAAAATAAGATTGTTGTAATAAGAAATTCTATACAAGCATTTTTACAACATTCTAACTGCACTGAATTGAAACAAATACAGGGGAAACACTACAAAGGACTTGGCAGTCTAAGTTTATTTTATTGCATTGTTTGCGTTGGCTCCGTTATATTTTGTATGTTTGTTTTTTTTTGAAGTCCAACTTCTTAAAGTTTGAGAGTTGTGCCATATCCTAAAAGTGTTCACACACAAGCACATTTCCGTAAACAGAATTGAATTTATTGCCTAGTAAATTCTCACATCCAAGGAATTTGATCTGGTGTCATTGGTGCATAAACAACAGTAAAAAGAAAAGGAAAAAAAATACTTCTGTCAGAAGTAGAGTCAAATAGGCAAAACTATGTTCACTGTCAAATATAACAGTAGAATGGGGCTGTGCAAATGCATGCAGTTGTACAGCACTTTTCAGTGCATCATTCATTCATTCATTTTTTTTTTATCCCCGCTTATTCCAATTAAGGGCCACATTGGTTACATTGAAGCATTTATGCAATCTGCTTTTTTTTTTTTTCCAAGATCACATTTTTGTCACACATTGCTTGCTTTGCACGTCAAAGGTTGCATTCTCTCCTGTCACGTTCCTTGGTGAGACCTCACACTAAACTAATGTATCAAGCTTCTACTTGTTGCTTATGTTCTCTTTCTCGTAAATATTGCACAAAAGTGAGCAGAGGAAGGACCCCGGATATGGATCAGACTTTGCCAAATCCCCAGGCCGGAGGAGTCCCTCAGAATGCTATACCAGTGGCAGCTTTTAGACAGGGCAATGTTCCCGTTTGGGAGAGAAGCATCATCAGCGGCGATAACGTCCAGTTTGGGAGGCTCAGGCGGCGCACACGTTTGTCTCAGTCAGAGAGCCAGGCCACTGGAGCTGAAGAGGAGTGGTTGAGCAGCTCCTTGGGATCAGGTGGCTTGTACGGTCAAAGCCCCATCCTCCAGGGCATGCAGGCAGAGCACGTTTGGTACAACCGCAACATCTACGACCAAGCTGAGGGCAACTTCCAACGCCGGCGTGCCGCAAATGCTGATGGGCCGCTGTCCTCTTCCCCAAGGAGCACAAACACCAGAAACCCCTTGACCTTTCATGCCAGGCGTAGCCCTGGTCAACAGCAGGATCAGGGCCAGCCTGCCAGCACCGTGAGGTCCTCCAGCACCCCGCAACGGCAATTTATAAAAGGTCGCAGACGCACCTCCTCTGAGACGGAGCAGGTGGCCAGAGGCAGCAGAGGGCCAAACCAGAGGAAGAGGGGCGTCTCTGAATCAGAAAGCAGGTCCAGCTGGCACAAGTATGGCCCCTCTTGTTGAGGTCGTGGGAACGGCAGCATATGTGTGTCTGGCTTCAGTAACCCATCTTGTTTGTGTGCATTTTTGTTTGGCCTTTTCACTTGTTATGGTGCAGAAAATGGATGATTTGTGATCTGCAAGTTTATAGACAAACATACGTTGAGACTACTTGGCATCCCAAATAACCTGATGTGTAGAATTAACTGGAGGCTACTCAGGTCATCAGCTGAAAATACCGTTTGGTGATTCCATCAGATCCAATAAGAATGGGCTTTTTTCCCCTCTCCTTTTCTGTTACAGAACAAACTATTAAATATTTCAGATGTTTGGATCATTCAGTCTTAAGAAGTGCAGTTGCAGTGCAGTTTGTAAGCCTTGAACCACATGGCGTGAAGAGACAAGCGTTTGCATGTTTTTGTGGAAACCAACACCTCTGATTTCAGTAGTTTTCACCAATTTGAGAGGCATGAACCTCCAGGATATTAATCCTCCATGGCACATGGTGAGATCACGGATTAACATTTTGTGTGAGACCTTGTGTGTCATATGACCTATGTTTGCTCTGCTGTAACTAGGATTATCTGCAGGCAGTGGCCTCCAGTTTGTTCGATAATCCAGAGTTTGCATACAAGGCAACTCTGTTTCACTGGCCGGCCAATGTGTTCATGCCTGTCTGCTGCCATAACTAACCAGCTGAATGTTAACCCCTTAATTACCTTCAGATGAAAAGGAGGGCTGAACTTGTCTCTTTCTGTATGTTTAAGACTCTATAAGTGAGTGGTTTATGGGTTACAATTTAATTTGCTACAGGGGGGTAGTCCTTAGGTTTGGGATGGGTACCAATACCTGAGGTTAGAGCCTGACTGGTGTATCAGGTGGTTAATATCGGCCTATATGAGCGTTTCACGAGCATATCTTCGTCTGCTTTTTTTTTTTTTTTTTTTGTCAATTCATGAAAACTTTTATTTTACTGAATAAACAATACAGAAAACACTTTGGCTATTAGAAGTGGTGTAATTCTGAAACAGTGGTCAGATTCTGTGAAGACTTTCAAGTCCAGACTTAAGACGCACTTATTTTCCTTTTCATATGGCTAGCATACTGGCATAGTATAGTTCTATGCTTTTTAGTCTTTTAATTCATTTTATTAGTAAACGGAGCGGGCTGCGGCCTCAACTTTACCTAAATTCTGGGTCTTTTAGTTAAGCTTAGGGCTAGTGGCTGTCGATCACCTTAGTATTTCCTGTTTTTCTTGTTGTTTAATGCTGACAAATTATACTGTATTTCTTGTCTTTCTGTTGCCTGATTCTGTTTTTTCTCTCTGTTTAAGGTGCAGCTCCATCCAGAGATGGGTGTGGTATTTGTGCTGGAGACCCCCCCACCCCGTTCTGTGCACTAACAACATTTCCTGTAATTTATGCCTGTAGCATGGCCCAAGCAGAGGGTCACCCCTTTGAGTCTGGTCTGCTTGAGGTTTTTTCCTTACAACTGCTGCTCTGGGGGTTAGTAAGGTTAGATCTTACTGGTGTGAAGCGCCTTGAGGCAACTCTGTTGTGATTTGGTGCTATATAAATGAAAATAAATTGAAATTGGCATTGTTTACAATGCTGCCAGGCATGGCCGGGACTCCTCGGTCACATTAGCTACAAGAGACAGAGGCGACCAGCTGCCAATCATTTTCGATCAGACTGGGTGTTTTGTAGTGACAAGAGACAAGTGAGCATTATGCTGCCATCTAGTCATGACCAAAATGGCTGAGAAGTCGTATTTTATGCAAACACTGAGTGGCGTGACATACTGACTGCCAGTCTGAATGAATGCAGTGGCAGGATGATGTACTTCAGTTGGTTGTTGGTTTTATTTATAGCAAAGTTCATGTTTAATCTCTAAAATATCAAGCCTCTGCTAAATTTCTTTGTCGTAAGGGTTTGATAAGGACATGTTAGGAATAATTGGCATTCTTTATGTCTATATCTGTAGATAGGTTTGTATCCTTGTTTTTTTTTTTTTCGTTTTTTTACTCTATTTGTATCATATCAGCCTCCAAAAAATCCGTATTAGTTGGGCTCTACTCACACTGAATGAACCACATGACTAAATGATTGGAGACCACAGGACCAGTAAACGCTGACGTCTGTACTGATGTGAGGACTCGTGCCGTGCTGCACCCACCACACAAATTAAGAAAATATTTATTATTGCTACATAAACATTATATTCTCCATTTTATCACAGCAACTCCATTCCTGATTAAGACGTTCTTTTATGATGCATTTTGATATTTGCACTCCAGATGAGATTGTGCAAGTTCTTCTACTTAGAAAGATGAGAGAGGTCTGTATGTTTTCATCATACGTGCACTTCAACTATGAGAGACAAAATGAGGGGGAAAAAATATAGGAAATCACATTGTAGGATTTTTGAAGAATTTATTTGTAAATTACGATGGAAAATAAGTATTTGGTCAATAACAAAATTTTTCCATGCAGATCTCCTCTAGAGCAATGATGTTTTGGGGCTGTCGCTGGGCAACATGGACTTTCAACTCCCTCCACAAATTTTCTATGGGGTTGAGGTCTGGAGACTGGCTCGGCCACTCCAGGACCTTGAAATGCTTTTTACGGAGCCACTCCTTCGTTGCCTGAGTGGTGTGTTTGGGATCATTGTCATGCTGGAAGACCCAGCCACGTTGCATCTTCAATGTTCTCACTGAAGGAATGAGGTTTTGACTTAAAATTTCACGATACATGGCCCCGTTCATTCTTTCCTTAACACAGATCAGTCGTCCTGTCCCCTTTGCAGAAAAACAGCCCCAAAGCATGATGTTTCCACCCCCATGCTTCACAGTAGATATGATGTTCTTGGAATGCAACTCAGCATTCTTCTTCCTCCAAACACGACTAGTTGAGTTTTTACCAAAATGTTCTATTTTGGTTTTAGCTGACCACATGATATTCTCCCAATCCTCTTCTGGATCATCCATATGCTCTCTGGCAAAGTTCAGATGGGCCTGGACACGTACTGGCTTAAGCAGGGGGACATGCCTGGCACTGCAGGATTTGAACCATTTTACCAGAGAACATCACTGCTTTCAAGTTTGTCCATTTTAGGCATTTACACTTCTATTTTTAGCATAATTTTACTGCTAGTGCTGAATAAGAATGGATAGTTCTGTTTATAATTTGTATGTGTTGTTTTTTAAAAATTACAAAACAAACCAATGAGAATACTGTAAAAGTATCTGATCACTGCGCAGTATTGGTAAGACAAGTTGTACTGTTAAATTCTTAAATGATACCCATCCCCAGCTACGGTCAAAGAGTTGAACATGTTTTGGTGGTGACTCTATTCTGCCTCAGTGTTCTGCAGTTCTTTAGTTTTGTTTTGAACACTTTTTGAAGGATTTCTTTTTATCTCATTCTTATCCTATGATATTATAAAAAGCTGAAAGGGATTTTAAAAAAAGTTCTCCCGATTTGGCAGATGTAAATATGGTTGGCATTACTACCCCAGCGGAGCTTTGCTTTTTGTAGTTTGTCTTGCACAAACTGATGCTTCTGTATCCTTTCAGTTGAGTGTGTGTGTGTGTGTGTGTGTGTGTGTGTGTGTACACGAGGACAAAAATTGTTCAAGTTATGCTTTGATTTGTCTCCATATTCTGCCGTCGACTCCAGGTGTTGCTCTGCATGATGTTGTAATTGTTGTAATCTGCAGTATACAGTCCTGGATGGGCATGCACGTTATGTTCCGTCACTCATTGTGCTGGCTGTAGTGACATGTTGTCATGGTTGCTAATTAGCATTGATTTATTTTTTTTGTGGAAGGATTATTCATAAAACCTCCACTTTCCTCCTCAGCATCAACATGAGTGGACTGCAGTGCCTTGCCACAGAGAACATCTGGTTCGACAAACACAACTACGATGAGGCAGAGAGGCGTTTCTATGAGGGTGTTAACGGCCCCACGGTGCACCAGCAAAAGGTCAGTGTACACACGTTTTTGTTAAAACTTGAATTTTAAACATTTTTTTGTTTTATATGTTTGTGTCCACGCTGGGAGATAACAGTGTGAGGATCCACTTCTAGTTGGACCTAGTCCCTTGATCAAGAGACCCATAGTCTGTTTGCTCTGCACTAGAGTTAAAATGCATGTTGACACCTCCCCGAGTGTCTCACAAAATTGACCACGGTTTGGTAGAAACAGTCCACATAGGACAGATATGAAAGCAGATCCACTTCCAGAAGTCCTCTGTATTCAACAGTGGATTTAAAGTAGTTGATGGTCCAAATCAGCTTTCGTCAAGCTACGACAACACACATGGGTTTCCCATTGTGTAACATGATGGATCCCATCGATGTGCAAATTGCTTTGTATGTGTACAAAATTGTGTGAATTTGCACTTGTTTTTATGAATCTACTGTTTGGGGTGGGGTGTCTGAATGGGGACAACAATGATATCAAGTGTCAGACATCACCCTCCCCCTAATTTGTTCAGTAACGCCTAAAATTTCTGCAGTTAGTTTGTATATCTGGCAACATCAAAAAAGTCAATCCATGCATAGTCGTGAGATAACATTTGGAAAAAAGTACAACTTGAAATTAAATAAAATTCAGTTTTAATTAATAATCGTTGATCGTGAATGTATAAAGTTGAAGCAGATGTTATTTTTGAGACTTTCAAAGCGTTTATCTGTTAGTATAAAGTAAGTTACTGCTTTATCATGATTCAAGAATATCGTTATTTTAGAGTTAGATGAAATTGGGCTGATTTAATTTGGACAAAATCAAACTTTGCAGATGTCTGGGAAATCGAGGGGTCGGATTTTGACACCCACACTCCATATACTTGAGTTCTGTATTAACGATGGTGGGCATAGTGTCAAAGCGGTTAGTGCTCTTGTTTCCAGAGCAGAGGGTTCCCTATTCCAAACCACCATCTAATGTGGAGTTGAGGCTGGTAGGGCATCCAGCATACAACTTGTCAAAACAACATGTGGATCCATGTCTGATCTGCTGTGGAGACCCAGAGTGAAAAAAGGGAGAAGCCAAAGCAACTTACTATTTGTTGTTGTCTCTTTCGGGCAGCATTATAGAGTAGCCTAGTTGTCAACAACTTTTTGTACCAATCAAACAAGCTTCAAGCCCCTTTCACACCGGAGCCAACATAGAATTGCGTATTGTGGCGTACTGTCTACACTGAGTTATGCAGCTCTATGCCAAATTTAAGCAGCTCTGCGCAGCGGTATGCTGAGGTCTACGGAAAGGAGGACACCTAGAGCACTGAATGCAGAAAACACACAGTTTTTAAGCAGGTCTGTGCAACACTGCGCTACTGCATGCATCCAAAACGTGTGTGCATCCCGGAAGTGCCTCTGTGTGCTCAGAACAGGTAATTGAACCTCAGCTCAGAAATCCAGAAACAGAACACAAACAGCAGGTCTTGGGTCTTCTTCTCTCGTGCTCACTATCGCTCTCTTTAGAATGCTGACAAGAAATGGGATGTTGTTAAGTATGCTTATGAGTTTAAATGGCAGTATTTTCTACTTTTCTTGGGGGGGGGGGGGGACTAAATGTACTCTGAACTTTGCTATGTGTTTCATGCGTACAGACTGTTTCATTCACACACGGAGTAAAGGGGCTTTACTTGTTCATTTCAGTCCAATGCACCATCACAGTCTGAGGAACACTGTATCCACATAAAACCTGATTTTGGAAAACAACATCTGAAAATAGTTTTAACTCCTCGTCGTGGCTGGAAACGTAGCGTTTAAAAACAAGTCCCTCTGTGTTTTTTCTGCTCCAGGTGTGTTTTATCAGAGGATGCCGGTGTCGCGTTCTGAACACATCTGGTCAGACAAGCGCCGTGATGATTAAAGCTTTTAAAGCACCAGTCGACCGTGATCAGGTCTGATCAAACCTGAATAAGCACTGTGACTCTGTAACACTAAAGCGCCATTGCTGTCGGTGTGATCAGACTTGATCACACCTGATTGCTGTCAACTGGCGCTTTAAAAGTTTAAATCATCAAAGCGCTTCAATATTCAGGTCATCACAGACCTGATCAGAAAGCAACCCGTGCTTTAAAAGTTTAGAGTCACAGCACTCCATTCATTCACTGCAGCGTTTACCACAGACACTCATCAGCATTCTGTACGCAATGAAAATGAACCACCAAGACAAAAAATAAAATAATGTTAAATTACTCTGTTTCTGACCCACACCACACGTGCAGTACCGACCTGAACCACTCAGTGGAAACGGGGCTGTCGGCCCACGCTGGTCGTTAAGGTGTGTCAGCTGCATTAATTTATGCCAGCGTTTTTAAGAAATGGTTTGACCGGGCCTAAAACAACCATATGCTATTATAAGTAAGTCTAGGAACGCAACCTTGCGCCATCACACACCAGCCTGTACAGGGGCTACGCCAAATGTGTGCAATTTTCTAGCGTACTCCATTCACATTTTAGCGCAACTGTATGCAAGCCCGGTGTGAAAGGGGCTTTCGTATCGAACCCTGAGGTTAAGTATGTTTTCGTGTAAAGACTGCAACTTTAGGATTTCGTTAAAATTGTTTGCCAGTCTTTTTTACACCTTCACAACTCTAGCCACTTTGTCGGCACCTACGCGGTGAGGAGAGTCACTGGGCTTCTGTAGTAAACAGTACTTGAGTCTTTGTCAGTCAGTGTTCAGGAGGAATTCGTATGAGCATTAAGCGCTACATTTAGAAATAGCTTGTCTTAGTCAGAGCGGTCATGGTTTGGCAGCTGTCTCTGCTTCTCAAAGTGACAGGACTGCAGAGGCTGTGGGAGTTATGACGAGTACAGGGCAGTGTGGTTGCAGCAGGATCAATTTACCCAAATTACAAAAATACAGCGGAGACGTCTGCTCCTGAAATGTTGGTGGCTGGAATTTTACTTTTAATTCCAGTTTAGAGAATTGGAAGACAGCCTTATTAATGAAATTCAGGAGGTGCATATTTCCACAAAACATGACCTCGTTAACTCACGAAACGGGTTTGTGTACTGTCTGTAATTTCAGAAACTGAAGGGTGTCAGTACTTTGGGGAATTTGGCAGCTGCACCATGAGATTGAGGTTGGGTTAATAATTCTCTGTACTTTTCTGCCTGCTGCCAGAATGTCACATCTACGTTTCGTGCAACAGACACAAACCTGCTCGAGCTACTTGTTTGTAACATTTCAGAACTGCTTTGATCTTGAAGAACAGCTGGAATACACAAATGCAAAAATATGTCTTGGAACATCACGCTTTAATAATTAATTTTGACTGAGAATGTTGGGTGCGTGGGCTGTCTGCCTTTGTTAGGCTGTCATGCTGCTTTTTGTTTATTATGGCCCCCCCCACAAAAATACTAATTTGCCCACACAGGTCTGTAGGAAAGAGAAGCTCGTGCTTTTCTGCAGGATGTTTTTAAATTCCAGCTGAATATACAGAATTTTCAGGATGGGGTCCATCTTGTACCACAAGTGAAATGTGAGTGTTTAATGTGAATGTCCTTTTTTGCAGCTGTCTGTATAAAATTAT
Organism: Thalassophryne amazonica; assembly: GCF_902500255.1. Taxonomy (NCBI): domain Eukaryota; kingdom Metazoa; phylum Chordata; class Actinopteri; order Batrachoidiformes; family Batrachoididae; genus Thalassophryne; species Thalassophryne amazonica. The sequence continues at coordinate 79,374,379 of NC_047114.1, read as the reverse complement.
GTAATTATATTCACTTGACATTTAAATAAAAAAAAAATTGGTGAGTTAAAATTTGGTTTGTCAGAACTCCTATTGTCAAAATTCTATCAGTTGCATCTGTCCAAAAATGCATCATGAAGAGGGGAAAAAACAATTTGCCCCAGTCTATTGCATTTATTTATTTTAATCATGTTGATATGAAGAAAAATGACTTTATTCAGCACATTATTTATTGCAAATGGCATGTTAGTAAGCAGAAGCTAAAGGGCTAATTGTTGTTTAATTGAGACACAAAGAATTCATCTGCCTTTTGTTGCCACTAAACAGAAGAAAATGTAAAGAAGCCAAATATGCATGTTTACCTCACTAAATGTAGAAAACCTTTTTAATTTATTAAAATGAGTGCAGGCAACCTTGCTGGGTCTGCCATCCCCATCTTGGTCGTCCCCACTTACAAACATGCAGCGGAAGGGAGAGAACAGCGGAAGTAAAAATACAGTACAGAGTAGAGATTAAGGGCTTTTATATATTTATATTTATATATTAGTGTTTGTTTTGTTGAAGCTTGGTCCCTGTGTGCTAAAGCACAGTATATGTGCATCATGACACCTTTTCAGTTGCTTGTTAACACAAATGCCTAATCAGCCAATCACATGGCAGCAACTCAATGCCTTTAGGCATCCAGACGTGGTGAAGACGACTTGCTGACGTTCAAACAGCAGTGGAGCAGATAACTAACAATTGTTCATTTCTGGAAACAAGCACCAAAAATGGCACACATACTCTTTAGACATTGCTCTTTTTGGGGGAAAAAATTGATTGGCCACTTTAATTTTCAATAGGCAGCCAGGTAGGAGTCAAAAATGAAAGATATTCCAATCATATTGGAAACTATATCACATTATTTGTCAGATTACAAAGATTCCAAAAAGGTATTTTGGACTATCTGTGACCGACTGTTATGGGGTAAAAACAGCAAGAATGGTGACAAAGGTCAATTTCAGTTTGTACAGGGGTCAGAAGTTAAAGCTGCTCTTCACGGTAACGGTATATGTTGCGATATAAACTTAAGTGTAAAAATTATAAAGGAAGTGTTTGAGTGGGTCATATAGTCCATTAGCAAAGCTAAATTGATATAAACAACAAAAAAACAAAAACAGATATAATTAATTTTGAGCACCTGATTCTCTGACTTTAGACATGTATTTTTGTGCATTGGAATAATCTCATTCCTGCTTCTGTCCAGCAGGAGGCAGTGTTACTTTCTGTTTTTGGTGGCGTTTTGTCCAGAAAGACCTCAGAGACGCCACTACCAATAATAAAGCGGAAGGCGTGCGTAAATTATTAATCATAATTCAGGTTATAGGAGGCCCATTCACATAATTTTAAAACTCATATAGAGCTTGAAATGTGCACTTTTAAAATTCATTGAAACAGAGACTGAGTCTGGTGAATTTAATGGGACAATTGTTTAATTCGGTCATGTGACTTTTACATGACTGAAATCAGTCAGGCGACTACAGATGGTTAAAATAACATAATTTTACACTCTTACAAGGAGATGTTTTAATCTACCGAGGTGAAAATGGAGCCTGTGACCAAAGCACTGACTGCAGCCATTTTCAGTCGATCAGAGTCACTGAGGAAGATACGATGATGTCATCAACAAACATTACCACGGTTGGTCGGTGGGGTCTAAATCTCTGCCGTCTACCAAATTTATACTTTGAAACAGTTAAATCGTTTATATCGCCCACCCCTAAGCTGCTCCATTTTATCAGAGCTGACTTCTTAGGGTTTTTTATTTTTAAGAAATTTGGCAGTTCTGAAAAGGCAGTTCTGAAGGCAAAAGGGGGCCCAACCCGGTACTAGCAAGGTGTACCTAATAAAGTGGCCGGTGTATCAACTCAATCAATCAACTTTTTTCTTATATAGCGCCAAATCACAACAAACAGTTGCCCCAAGGCGCTCCATATTGCAAGGCAAGGCCATACAATAACCATGAAAAACCCCAACGGTCAAAACGACCCCTATGAGCAAGCACTTGGCCACAGTGGGAAGGAAAAACTCCCTTTTAACAGGAAGAAACCTCCAGCAGAACCAGGCTCAGGGAGGGGCAGTCTTCTGCTGAGACTGGTTGGGGCTGAGGGAAAGAACCAGGAGAAAGACATGCCGAGAAGGGGGGCAGAGATCGATCACCAATGATTAAATGCAGAGTGATGCACACGGAGCAAAAAAAGAAAGAAACAGTGCATCATGGGAACCCCCCCCACAGTCTACGTCTAAAGCAACATAACCAAGGGATGGTCCAGGGTCACCCGATCCAGCCCTAACTATAAGCCTTAGCGAAAAGGAAAGTTTTAAGCCTAATCTTAAAAGTAGAGAGGGTATCTGTCTCCCTGATCTGAATTGGGAGCTGGTTCCACAGGAGAGGAGCCTGAAAGCTGAAGGCTCTGCCTCCCATTCTACTCTTACAAACCCTAGGAACTACAAGTAAGCCCGCAGTCTGAGAGCGAAGCGCTCTAATGGGGTAATATGGTACTACGAGGTCCCTAAGATAAGATGGGACCTGATTATTCAAAACCTTATAAGTAAGAAGAAGAATTTTGAATTCTATTCTAGAATTAACAGGAAGCCAATGAAGAGAGGCCAACATGGGTGAGATATGCTCTCTCCTGCTAGTCCCCGTCAGTACTCTAGCTGCAGCATTCTGAACCAACTGAAGGCTTTTTAGGGAACTTTTAGGACAACCTGATAATAATGAATTACAGTAGTCCAGCCTAGAGGAAATAAATGCATGAATTAGTTTTTCAGCATCACTCTGAGACAAGACCTTTCTGATTTTAGAGATATTGCGTAAATGCAAAAAGGCAGTCCTACATATTTGTTTAATATGCGCTTTGAATGACATATCCTGATCAAAAATAACTCCAAGATTTCTCACAGTATTACTAGAGATCAGGGAAATGCCATCCAGAGTAACGATCTGGTAAGACACCATGCTTCTAAGATTTGTGGGGCCAAGTACAATAACTTCAGTTTTATCTGAGTTTAAAAGCAGGAAATTAGAGGTCATCCATGTCTTTATGTCTGTAAGACAATCCTGCAGTTTAGCTAATTGGTGTGTATCCTCTGGCTTCATGGATAGATAAAGCTGGGTATCATCTGCGTAGCAATGAAAATTTAAGCAATACCGTCTAATAATACTGCCCAAGGGAAGCATGTATAAAGTGAATAAAATTGGTCCTAGCACTGAACCTTGTGGAACTCCATAATTAACTTTAGTCTGTGAAGAAGATTCCCCATTTACATGAACAAACTGTAATCTATTAGACAAATATGATTCAAACCACCGCAGCGCAGTGCCTTTAATACCTATGACATGCTCTAATCTCTGTATCCAAGCACCATGCATGAAAATGATGAGTGCGTCAGGTGGAACCTAGTAATGATGCTCCCACAGTACTGTGCCCTGTCTTGAGCTAGGTGCAAGATAGGGCCCCTAATGTTCAATATTTTGTAGCTCACTGTTCTCTGTAAGACTGATGTGAAAGAAATTCATCATAGTTAAGTTGGCATGCTGTGTTCCTCTAAACACCTACTGCGTTACATTTTTACTGTCAAACATCTTTGTTTGACAGACAGATGTTCTTGCAACAACTTATTTTGGTAGTTGTGACTGCACCCTTATAGGTCAACATATTCAAGCACATGCCTGACATTATCTAGGATTAATTTTTGAGTGATTGTAACATATAGCATCGATTTGTCTGCCTACAACCACTACTTTTCTTTGCCTTCATTGTTGTTGTCTTTTCTCCCTCACTTAACACTGTCATCACTGGATGCAGGTGAAAACCGCCCCTCAACAAAAGGTGCGCCAACAAAAACGGCAGCACAGAAATGTAAGTCTTCCTTCTTTGCTGCTCAGAACGGAGGATGCTGCATGCCTGAGCCGCTACGTCTGCTCCTGGGACTTTGATTTGCGAGGATTATGAGGTCCAGAGTTGTGGCCTGGAGCCGCACCTGACACTGCGGTGGTGGGGTGTTCTGTTTGTTTGTTTGTTTTCCGTAAAAGGGCTCTGTTTTTCTCCACTGTTGAAAAGGAAGGAATAATTGAATGCTGGGTACAGATAACAGACATTAGTTTGTAAACCAACGTGACCAAGTTATGTGCCCTTTACAAGATGAGTTTATGAATTTAATTTAAACATAATTAAACCAGGTTAGTCCCATTGAGATCGAGACCTCTTTTGCAAAGGAGACCTGGGCAATTATTAAGTTTCCAATTCACCTAACCTGCATGTCTTTAAATTAATATTATTTACACCACATACTAAAATAAAAAAAAAAAAATGTAAAAGTAGAAATATAAAATATACATAGGCAGAATGTAAGGCTGTCCAGAAATAACTTAGAAGCTAATCTAGCTGGACAGCCAATAATTGGTTATAAAATAAACAAAATAGAGGTCATACAAAACATAAATATTAAATAAATAAATAAACATGTATTAGCCAACAAATAACAATGAGATTTTGTACCAACAGATGTGTCCTTCTGGTCTGACTGTGCAAATATTTGCACATGGTTTTAAAAAGAAAAGAAAAAAAACCTAGGAAATCTGTATTAATCATCCTGCCCTCTAGTGGCGCGTCCAGACTGTGTTAAGGTGACTGGAAACAGGCCTGTTTGTTTTGTCGCTGTAGAACTATAGAACACAATTTTACCAAGTTAATTGTTTGTAAAATGCCATTTAAAAGAGTCAGAGAGGACATTGCTTTGGTTATGAGATTTTAAAGAAAATAGATAAAAATCTTTTCATGAACAGGTGTCTGTAAAACAGACAGTGTAAGAGAACTTTTATTGGGGGTGTCAAAACAAAGAATTTTTATTTAATTTTATTTCAGATTAATGAAAAGCATCCTACATGCATTTTATTGAACCTGTCCTGCAGCTCTTCAAAGTCCCGAACATCACAGCGCTTATTTAATTTTTTTCTGATCACTGCACGGCCGTCCTTACTTTACGATATGAGCCGGTCTGAAATACTGTTGTAACAAATTTGTGGTCATGTGATTTTGGTCTTAATTTTCTTGCACTTTAATTCGCCTTCAACAGCTTTAAGTTTTGAAGCTTTTCTCCCCCATTTCTTCAACCTCAGATATGATTTTAAGTTTGAATGCAAATGTTCTTTTTTGATTACTAATTAACTGTTTGATTCTGCAGCTGTGTTTAACGGGGTGATAATGATTCCCGTTAGTTTCCTGAACTGACCTGCATGTGGCCTTGTCCTTTCAGGTTGATCGCATCTGATGTTCATCTAAATCATTGTGTGATAAATTACAACATTGCATGTTTTGTTTTTTTCCCACCTCTTCCTTTTGATCTCAAATGTGAAATGTGTCGGGGGGTTTTTGTTTTTAACTAAATCAAGCTTGCAAACATGACACTTGCTGTTTGTTTTCCAGTCTTCCTCACATGCAGGAGGAGATCAGGAGCTGGTTTCCCGCATGAAGAGCCTGGAAGTGGAAAACCAGAATCTGCACAAAGGTTGCTTTCTGCGGCTTTTGTTTACTTGCTGTGGTAACACGGCGGTTCGGTTTAACCTTGTTGATGTCTGTCTGCTTGTTAGTGGTGGAGGAGATGAGAGCAGCCCTGCAGAAACTGGAGTCCAGAGTAGCAGTGCTGGAAAGAAGTCCTGCACCAGCTGTGACTTGTGTAGCCGAGATCATTCCATGTGCTCAGGTAGAAGGCTAAGAGTTTATTACATATGTAACATACAATGGTGCTTATATGATGGTGTGAAAAAGACATTCTCAGCTGAGCCGTTTAGCTTTCATGCCCCTTTTTCTCAATCAGGCTGCCCCACCTCAGCAGGTCAAAGTGGAAAATGGTGCTGCCGCTGCTGCTACCGCCGACGATGACGACGATGACATTGACTTGTTTGGCAGTGACGAAGATGACGAGGAAGCAGAGCGTCTCAAACAGCAGCGCGTTGCAGCCTATGCAGCTAAAAAGGCCACGAAACCCACCCTCATCGCCAAGTCATCTATTCTGTTAGACGTCAAGCCCGTAAGTGTTAACGCTCACACACAACGCTACGTAATCATTCCACTTAAAATGTGCACGACGACTCGCAATTGTACAGCAACAAGCATTTTGGAAATAAGTAGCTAGAACTTATACAAGGTCTGGTATGAAAACATTAGGCAGAAATACTGAGGCATTAAGTGGTATTATACGCCTACATGGACGTGTTATTATTGATGCGTGCAGGTTTTTTTCTCCCACTTACACGTCATTGCAAACCACTGAAATGGAATTGAAAGTATGTAGGTTTGCAGCTGTCAAATAATTTTTGGAATCTAGTATTCTGTCGAGTAATCAGATAAAAAGTACTTTTGCAATTCCCAGCTAATTATTTTTTCACGTTGCTAAGAGTTTTAGAGCTTTCCAAGAGTGTAAGCACAGGCGGTTGGCGAACTCCTCAGTCAGCGGACAGACTGCGTGTGAAAGTGAACACCTTCCAGCTTCTCCACAAACGTTGCATTGATAAATCCGCTGTCCACCCTGTTGAAAACTCTGATCGAATCCGAATAAAGGCATTCTTTAAACAGTTAAACTTGACTCACTTAAAATGCGCGCCCTTTCATTTTGTCTGCTCGGTGGAGAGCAGCCAGTGGACCAAAACACAGCGCCATATGTTTTTAAAAATACCCAAACACACTTCTTCGCTTTAACTTCCCAGTAAATCTATTTCAGATGATGAGTGCGGACCCTCCTTCTCCTAAAAAGCTTTATTTTACTCAGTGTGCCGCTTTGGAAAGTTGTAGCTTCAGTTGCTACATTGATTAGCTCCTTACATCAGTTATGTGCATGCTCCATGTCTCCTGTTTTTTGTGGGAGTATTACAGCGCCACATACAGGCCTGGCGTATATACTACAGTGTTTTCAGCTGTGCCGCCTTGAACATAGTTTTTTATATATCAAATTATTCAAGTTACTTGAGTAATCCTTTCAGTTCTGCATTAATGCATAGAGCAAGTAAATAGCTTGGTGGAATAAGGAGCTGGGCTACTGATATTCAGACTTGAGTTTGATTGCCGGTCACGCTACCTGTCTTTCAAGACACTTTATCTGCATCGTCCCAGTTCACAGTGCTATAAATGGGTTCCAGCTTTGGCGGGTGAAGTAATGTGTCATACTGGGGGAGTTGTAAAAGTGTCAGACTACAGAACTGGGAATAAGCACCGGCACCAACAGAGCTCAGGGCCTGCATAGACTGAGGATAAACTGATTAAATGAGATAACTTTGAGGCACCAGGTCAATAGAAGAAGTAGACTTGTAGACCTAGACCTAATTTGGCATACCTAACTTTTGAGAGCCTTTGCGTTAAGTGGTACCTGTGTCGACGAGGCATTGTCAGACTCTTTGTATTCCATCAGTGGGACGATGAGACGGACATGGCGAAGCTGGAGGAGTGCGTTCGCTCCGTGCAGATGGACGGTCTCCTGTGGGGAGCATCGAAACTGGTCCCTGTGGGCTACGGGATCAAGAAGCTGCAGATCAGCTGTGTGGTCGAGGACGACAAAGTGGGAACAGACATTCTGGAAGAGGAGATCACCAAGTTTGAAGACTTCGTAAGTACTGAGCATTTTTATCTAAAAGGATACTCCTTTATTTGTTTACTTATTTAAATAAATCAGCAGGAAATTAAATTTTAAAACTGAGTAATTCATGTCCTATAGCTTTACTTTGGGGAAAAAGTCACATTTAATTACATGTTAAAATGATAGAGTAGCTTTTAATGTGAGGTACAGTACAATAAATAAAATGTTCCTCATCCTTCTCAGGTCCAAAGTGTAGACGTTGCTGCCTTCAACAAGATCTGAGTTCCCCCAAAGACCTGCTGCTGTCGCTCTGAGTTATTGTGATCATTAAACTGCTGAGCTCTGAGCACACACTTCTGTTTCATTATTCAACTTGTTGGTGTGAGTCAGCTGGCTGATTTGAGAATAGGCAGTTTCAAAGTCGAACCCAGTCCCACCCAGAATCCAGGGTATAGAGGGTGGGTGAATGCTGCCTTGGCTTTGTGGAGTAGAATTATTCTGTCTGAGATGGTGTAGAACGACAAGGTCCCACCCCTGAAGTCCAGATACACTCCGATCCTGCCTCCGCAGGGCCCAGCCAGAGCCACGCTCTGCTTGTTGTGCTGAAATGAACAGACCGAAGAGGAGTAGTCCAGACTCCATGATTTGGAGTTGTGTCCCAACTTGGCATCACTCCCTCCTCCATTCCTGCTCATGTTTTTGTAGCAGACGCCAATGGAAACTCCTCCACTACCTGACCACTCCACCTCCCAGTAGCAGCGGCCAGCCAGGCCAGCTCTGCCCAGCACCTGGGCCCAACTGCTGAAGCGCTCTGGGTGATCTGGGTAGGACTGCGGCGCCGAGCCTGTGGTCACCGCTCGCCGGCCGTCGGAGAGACACAGGAAGGAGTTGGCCGTGTTGGGGTCCAGGGTCACGTCGCAGTAATCTGGGCATGAGAAATGACCATTGGTTCATTGTGTCACAGATTTGTCAGGTTTGTGAGACTCAGGTACTCACAATGCAGGAATTCAGCTCTGGTCTTTGGCTCCGAGCTGAACGGTATCTCAGCATCTTTTACTGTCAAGAGATTTCATGTTACCGACAGCTGTTCTCCTAAAATCACTGGGTCAGAAAAATGTTAAAATACCTGTAATTTTTTCAGGTGCACTTTGACCGACTTCCTTCAGTGACATTACTAAAAAAAAAAAAAAAAAAAAAAAAGAGTTTGAAGGCAAAGTTTTTAAACTGGCTAATAGTTTCATATTCAGGCAGAGGAGAATGAAATACACACCTTTATCAGAGATTCTGTGGAATTCCTTTTCAAGCGTTTCCTCTAGACTCTCTCTCAGATCAGCCACAGCTCCTCTGATCGATTTATACATCAGATATGGAAGAGCGTCAGTACTGGGCATCTCAACAGACTTTGAATGGAAATGCAGAGACTTGCACTTCTGCAGGGAGGAAATACAACTCAGAACCATATTTGAACATGGGTCAAATACTTCACATACCACAAGGCAAGTCGATCAATCCAACATGGAACAGACTGTTAAAACCCTGTTAAAGGTCCGGTCACATGGCTATTGCTGAAAGAAGGAAAAAACATCCCAAAGTCACAAATCGTTGATTTAAAAAAAAAAAAAATGGATAAATGAACCAGCACTTCTCCCATCACCGAAAAGCCTGAGTGCAGAGCGTATAAAAGACCGACACAAAACTAACAAAAGAAAACCAAAGCAAACGGCAACCTTGATGCTTTGCATCTGCAATAGTTAGTTGTCTTGACAACAGGTTTGTCAACATGTGCGCACACATGCACATTGCAGCCAGAGACAGCTGGAACGTGCATAAATAAAGCAGCTGATCAAACGTTCTTGCCGCTATTGCTTCTGTATGAAAACGTTGCTTTTTGTCCCACACATGGACGAGTCACTTTCAACTTGTTGGCTCTTTAGTTATTGATATGATTCAGATATCGTCAATGTTCATGCAAGACGTCGGACTTGGAAGGTTGGACAACAATCAAATGGAACGCTGACTGTACGGGAACTACGCAAACAATGAGGAACCGTCAACACAGAAAGCAAAATAGGGATGAATTGAAGTTGTCGTCAGGATGTTCGCATTTTTTCAACAGTTTGAAAGTTCTGACGAAGTATCATCTACAAGAACAAAGCTGGACGATGGTTAAACTGTCAACGTAAGTTGACTGGGGCTATGGGCCACTGCTGAAAACCCTGTTAAGGTCACTGCCGACTTCACTGGATGTGAAGTTGGGAGTAAGGTGGGATGAAAGGATGGGGCTGTACATTGTTGCACCTTCCCTTAAATTGTACAAAAGGTTATGGGCATTTTTGTGCTGCTAAAGTACTGTTTTGTGTTCCCAATAACTAAGAAGTAGTAAGTTCTATATAGGCGCTGAAGTCTGTTTGTGTTGGTGCTTATCATCTGCTACGACTCCCCCTGGACAAGACGCCAGTCGGATGCAAGTTACTTCTCTAGGCAAAGCTGGTACTCACTTGCCGCTGGGTGGACGGGGACAGTACTGATGAAGTGTCTTTTCAAAGGCTTAGAGGGGTAGCATGGCCTAAAATCAGACCCAGGTTTACACATTGGTAACCCAACGCCTTATCACAATGACCTACCTGCTCCAATTTTTTATTACCTCCGCCAAGGAGGTTATGTTTTCGGTCGCATCCGTTGGTTGGTTGATTTGTTAGCAGGATTACTCAAAAAATCCTCAACGGATTTCAATGAAATTTTTACCAGGGGTGTATCTTGGCCTAACTTAGAAGTCATTAAATTTTTGGTAATGATCCGGAACACAATCCGGATCCAGTAATTTTTGTAAGGATTCTTAATCATTGCAGGATAGGGCCAATTTCAACATTTTTGCATCTAACTTCATGAAGACGGGTCACAAAGGCTGAACAAAAAGTTAGTTAAAAAGTAAGTTACGACAATAATTTAGCATTTGTTTCTCACTGAATTGGGGAAAAAAAAAACATGTAGTTCATGCAGTTTCTCTTTATAAACACATTTGCTAAAGATCTAAGGGTTTAACCACTGAATCTGAAACATGATGGTAGATGCGTGAAACAATGTGGAATAAGTCTCTTTGCCAAAGGGTATTCCATGTGACGTCAGTGACCCTATGGTTTGCGATCTCCGAGTGCTTCTATTTTTTTTTTTTTTTTTTTTTTTTTTATACAGACAACCAACAATCCTATTCCTGTACTTAAGTGCTTGGCCACCACCCCCTATTAAGTGCAAACCCACCCCTGCCTATTCTCCATGTAATGTGGAGTTGTGTCAGGAAAGGCATCCGGTGTAAAACTTGGGCCAAATAAACATGCAGATCCATAACAACAGTGTGGCAACCCCTGAGTAAAACAAGGCTGAAGCTTAAGTTCCTACTGACATGCAGTACTTAACAGGTCTAACTGGACACAAGAGCCAGGGCTGCCACAAGGACAACTGGTGCTTTGCATCCTAGTGCAGGGGCACTGCAGATAACTGGCCACTCGCTGTAATCAGAACTACTTTAGCATTTAAATGAGAGATAGTGTTGGAATCTAGTCAGATGATGAAATACAGTGTGCACTTAGTGCTCTTTTAGTGCCACAAGCATGAAAAGGGGAGCTGGTTTCAAACCTGAAGAAAGTGGACATGGTCCTCTGTCTGAGAGAGCTGTTCCAGCTCAGCCTCTCTCCTCCTGATCTCCGTGACCTCCCTCTGAGTGGGACGTCGTGCAGCGCTTCCAGGCGCCGTCGTCGGCCTGTTTCGACCTGAAAACATCCTAATTTAAGGCTTAATTCACCCAGGACGTTGTGAGAGAACAGAAGATTCAAAAGAGGCCGGCATGAGGACTTTATGTGGACATTCCACTGTTTAAGGACATTTTGTAATGAAAGACGTGCGCGGCGCACACAGATTCGCCGAGTCGTCACAGAAACGACTCGGCGAATTTGCGCGCGCCGCGACAGGAAAAACACCTCAATGTTGAAAACCATTTGTAAAATTCAGGCAGCTTTTGATGGCTTTCAACAAGTGAGTAACTGAGAAATTGTTTAACAGCTTGGGCATGTTCCAACTTGCCCGTTAAGGTTTCCAATGGAGGTGTTTTTCCTGTCGCGACCCCCCACGGTCGGGTCCAGCCCGACATGCGACTCTGCCCGCACGTTCTTTCATTACAAAATGTCCGTTAACAATGGAATGTCCGAATAAACTCCTCATGCCGACTTCTTCTGAAAGTTCTCTGTTCTCTGACGACTTACTGGGTCAACAGAGCCTGAAATGTGGAAGTTTTCAACTTGAAACGGCGAGACGCTGCCGCCTCGAAGCGCAGATCGCCGTCAGGCGCCGTGGGCCGTCCTTAAAGCAACACTACCAGACCAAAATCTCTCATCAGCTGTTAAAATTTTTACCGAAAACCAGCTGAATTTATCGAATGGTGTCCACTCAGTTGTGCCTTACAGCTTTGAAAAAGTTTTTATCAAACAAAGCAGCAGTCTCTGAGCCATTCCTAAACAATGAAAAAACGACAAGAGGGTGGACGACTCCTCACTCAAAGACTGCCCACAGGCGAATGACGTAACCGACAGGCGTGAAAAAACTCTTGCATGCCCACGAGGGTTCAAGCATGTCTGATGTAATCACACGTGATTCAAATCCATATGGTTTTTGAAAAAAATAAGGTCGGATACTTTTCTAATAGACCTCGTATGTCACAGAAGGTGACAGTCTATAACAAATCAGTGTCGTGGTTGCCCATGAATGTAATCTCATTTTGATAATGTAACAAATCGGACTTGTACCACATGGCACGTGCATAAACAACTAGCATGCACCTCGTCCATAGTGCAGCAAATAACTGCAACAATCCTGCAAATGTTGACAGAAGCAAAAAATTCAGGACAAATACTCCTTAGACATTACTCTTTTTGAAAAAAACCGACTGGCCATTTGAATTTTCAATAAACAGTCAATGTTAAATAATAAATGTTTAAACGTTAAATTTAATAAACATGGTGCAAATTATTGGTTGAGCTAATAGGATTAATAAATGGTATAGTTTTGACTGTGCTGAATGTTTGGTCTGCAAAGTAAAGGTCAAACAAGGTCAGCGTCCATTGAATTCTATGACATGTGACATATCTTAACCCATAACATGATAACTAAGCATGACCCCTGGTGCAAACTATTCCTTTTTAAAACCCTATTAACAACCAATAATTTGCATCACTTTCTTACCAAAATTAGAGAAACTTTAATTTTTGACCCCTCTACAAACTGAAACTGACCTTTGTCACCATTCGTGCTGTTTTTACGCCATAACTCCATAAGATTCAGTCACAGATAGTATAAGATTCCTTTTTGGAATCTTTGTGATCAGACAAAGATGGTATAGTTTTCAATATGACCCCTGTGTAATTCTTCAAATGACCCCTACCTGGCTGCCTACTGGAAATTCAAATGGTCACTTTTTTTTTTCCTCTTTCTTTCCAACAGAGTAATGTCTAAAGTGTTTTGTGCTGAATTTGACGCTATCATCATTTGCACAATTCCTCTGTAAATATTCTGTTATCTGCTGCACTAATAACTTTAGTACAGCTTTGATGCTTCCAGAATAACTCCCAGTGACATCAGTGTTTTAGGCACCACAGAAATTAAACTGATTCCAAAAGTATGTCAAAATTGCCAATGCAAAGAAGACCAGACCAGTGCTCGGTGACGGATTATCTTCATCAAAGATGCCCTCCCAGACCCTTTTTATTTTGACCTAAAATATCAACAAGGGTGCATGTAGTATGTGAAAGTGAAAGCAGGGCTTTACAAGAAAAATGATTTTCATGAAACGTATCCAGACCTGGAATAGACATGAATGTTGTAAAAAGCATTGATTTGGGGTCTGGGCACAAGTGTGCACTTAGTGCTCTTTTAGTGCCACAAGCATGAAAAGGGGAGCTGGTTTCAAACCTGAAGAAAGTGGACATGGTCCTCTGTCTGAGAGAGCTGTTCCAGCTCAGCCTCTCTCCTCCTGATCTCCGTGACCTCCCTCTGAATGTTCTCCAGAAGCTCCTCTGCCTGGCTGACGGCCTCCCTCTGCTGCACCCGGATCAGCTCCTTCAGCTCACAGCTTCGCTTCTCGATGGAGTGGATCAGCTTGGAGAAAAGCCTGTCGCTCTCCTCCACCGCCGCCTCTGCAGAGTGCTGACAAACGCACTGAATTCACTCATTCACCATCACTCGTGTTAACACCGTGCATCACGCACCCACCTCCCCCCACTCACCTTGGTATATCTGATAATATACCGAAGCTCCTTCTCTGCATCCTTCATTTTTTGTGCACTCTTCAAAGATGTTTCTTGTAGTTTTTTCTAAGAATAAAACAAGTGTTAGAGAAGACTTAAAAAAATATATATATATATACAGAGGACAGAACTATAAGATCAACACCCAGAGTGGTGGTGCAGCAGATAAACAAAATCAATAAGCACCAAATGTGGCACAAACACTCTTCAGATATTGCTCATTTGAAAAAACAAACTGGCCACTTGATTTTTCAACAGGCAGTGAGGTAGGGGTCAATTGAACAATTACACAGGGGTCAAAATTTAAAAACACTCCAAAGATGTTGATTCATCATGCTGCATATTTCCTGAAATGGACGTAGAATGTGGAATGGACTCCGCCACGGGAACAGTCCTGCTGAATGGCATGATGGATGACCCCTGCCTGTGGACTGGACAGCTGCATGGACTGCTCATCAAATTCATCTTTTGTTGCGTTATGGTCTGTTTTGTAGTCTAGGTTGATTTTCAGATAAAGTGACACCCCCAGGCATTTTTGAGTAAAAGTCGGCAAACAACTTTTTCTAAATGTATTTTTTTGTGCTGAATCCATGTTTGCTGTTTGCCAAGCCGTATCTCCCCCGTGGCACCCAGTAGGGGGCGCCTTTTGTAAAAAAAAAAAATATATATACGAGGGCTGTCAATAAAGTTACGGTCCTTTTTATTTTTTTCAAAAACTATATGGATTTCATTCATATGTTTTTACGTCAGACATGCTTGAACCCTCGTGCGCATGCGTGAGTTTTTCCACGCCTGTCGGTGACGTCATTCGCCTGTGAGCACTCCTTGTGGGAGGAGTCGTCCAGCCCCTCGTCGGAATTCCTTTGTCTGAGAAGTTGCTGAGAGACTGGCGCGTTGTTTGATCAAAATTTTTTCTAAACCTGTGAGATACATCGAAGTGGACACGGTTCGAAAAATTAAGCTGGTTTTCAGTGAAAATTTTAACGGCTGATGAGAGATTTTGAGGTGATTCTGTCGCTTTAAGGACTTTTCACGGTGCGAGACGTCGCTCAGAGCTCTCAGGCAGCGTCGTCAGCCTGTTCAAGCTGAAAACCTCCACATTTCAGGCTCTATTGATCCAGGACGTCGTGAGAGAACAGAGAAGTTTCAGAAGAAGTCGGTTTCAGCATTTTATCCGGATATTCCACTGTTAAAGGAGATTTTTTTAATGAAAGACGTGCGGACGGGTCCGCGCGTCGGGACGCAGCCGCCGCGACGCTCCGCCACAGGAAAAACACCTCTGTTGAAAGCCTTAAGGACAAGTTGGAACATGTCCTGCCTGTTAAACAATTTCTCATATACTCACTCCACTGAAAGCCATCAAAAGCTGCCTGGATTTTACAAATGGTTATCAACACGGAGGTGTTTTCCTGTGCCGCCGCACCGCGTCGGCTGCGTCCCGACGCGCGGATCCGTCCGCACGTCTTTCATTAAAAAAATCTCCTTTAACAGTGGAATATCCGGATAAAATGCTGAAACCGACTTCTTCTGAAACTTCTCTGTTCTCTCACAACGTCCTGGATCAATAGAGCCTGAAATGTGGAGGTTTTCAGCTTGAACAGGCTGATGACGCTGCCTGAGAGCGCAGCGCGACGTCTCGCACCGTGAAAAGTCCTTAAAGCGACAGAATCACCTCAAAATCTCTCATCAGCTGTTAAAATTTTCACTGAAAACCAGCTTAATTTTTCGAACCGTGTCCACTTTGATGTGTCTCACAGGTTTAGAAAAAATTTTGATCAAACAAAGCGCCAGTCTCTCAGCAACTTCTCAGACAAAGGAATTCCGACGAGGGGCTGGACGACTCCTCCCACAAGGAGTGCTCACAGGCGAATGACGTCACCGACAGGCGTGGAAAAACTCACGCATGCGCACGAGGGTTCAAGCATGTCTGACGTAAAAACATATGAATGAAATCCATATAGTTTTTGAAAAAAATAAAAAGGACCGTTACTTTATTGACAGCCCTCGTATATACGTTTTTTTGTTTATAAAACCTGTACATCTTCAAAAAGTGAAATTGCAGAAAGTTGCATATATCCCTTAACTAGATTAGTACCAAATTTGGCTTTAATTTGATGAAAGGAACTCTCAAAAACAGACCTTGAGGTAATATACAAATTTCCATGATAAAATAAAGACTGTAGCCAAAATTAATGGTCTCGGTGACTTTACTGGCTATCCCTTAATGTCTGTCTGTCAGAATAGATCCCACATTGTCATCTGGAATAAACAAGTCACTAGACTGTATAGCCCAGGTCAGAATCACCAAAATGTGTACAGGAGGCATGAAGGGCTTCAGGCGTTTCTGAGTGAGCAAATAGACTTTTGGCAAAAGTTGGACTTTTCTAAGGGTATTTTTTTCTGCTGAATCAATTTTTGCTGTTTGCCAAGCTGTAACTCTTATGTGCATCTCAACAGAACGGCCACCTGATAGTCTAATACTGGATTTATACAGCAGATATCTCAGTTCTGGCTAAAAAAAAACGGTTTATATTGTTATAAGATTTATTGGGTACAGGAAACAAACATAATTAAAACACATCAGACATACAGTATCCTACAACATACCTGGTGAACACTGACCTTTTATTTTGTACATACACAAAAGAACATTAACATCATGCTGAAGGCAGCAATATACCATACAACCCCTGGCAATAATTATGGAATCACCGGCCTCGGAGGATGTTCATTCAGTTGTGTAATTTTGTAGAAAAAAGCAGATCACAGACATGACACAAAACTAAAGTCATTTCAAATGGCAACTTTCTGGCTTTAAGAAACACTATAAGAAATCAGGAAAAAAAAAAATTGTGGCAGTCAGTAACGGTTACTTTTTTTAGACCAAGCAGAGGGAAAAAATATGGAATCACTCAATTCTGAGGAAAAAATTATGGAATCATGAAAAACAAAAGAACGCTCCAACACATCACTAGTATTTTGTTGCACCACCTCTGGCTTTTATAACAGCTTGCAGTCTCTGAGGTATGGACTTAATGAGTGACAAACGGTAATTTTCATCAATCTGGCTCCAACTTTCTCTGATTGCTGTTGCCAGATCAGCTTTGCAGGTTGGAGCCTTGTCATGGACCATTTTCTTCAACTTCCACCAAAGATTTTCAATTGGATTAAGATCCGGACTATTTGCAGGCCATGACATTGACCCTATGTGTCTTTTTGCAAGGAATGTTTTCACAGTTTTTGCTCTATGGCAAGATGCATTATCATCTTGAAAAATGATTTCATCATCCCCAAACATCCTTTCAATTGATTGGATAAGAAAAGTGTCCAAAATATCAACGTAAACTTGTGCATTTATAGATGATGTAATGACAGCCATCTCCCCAGTGCCTTTACCTGACATGCAGCCCCATATCATCAATGACTGTGGAAATTTACATGTTCTCTTCAGGCAGTCATCTTTAGAAATCTCATTGGAACGGCACCAAACAAAAGTTCCAGCATCGTCACCTTGCCCAATGCAGATTCGAGATTCATCACTGAATATGACTTTCATCCAGTCATCCACAGTCCACGATTGCTTTTCCTTAGCCCATTGTAACCTTGTTTTTTTCTGTTTAGGTGTTAATGATGGCTTTCGTTTAGCTTTTCTGTATGTAAATCCCATTTCCTTTAGGCGGTTTCTTACAGTTCGGTCACAGACGTTGACTCCAGTTTTCTCCCATTCGTTCCTCATTTGTTTTGTTGTGCATTTTCGATTTTTGAGACCTATTGCTTTAAGTTTTCTGTCTTGACACTTTGATGTCTTCCTTGGTCTACCAGTATGTTTGCCTTTAACAACCTTCCCATGTTGTTTGTATTTGGTCCAGAGTTTAGACACAGCTGACTGTGAACAACCAACATCTTTTGCAATATTGCGTGATGATTTACCCTCTTTTAAGAGTTTGATAATCCTCTCCTTTGTTTCAATTGACATCTCTCGTGTTGGAGCCATGATTCATGTCAGTCCACTTGGTGCAACAGCTCTCCAAGGTGTGATCACTCCTTTTTAGATGCAGACTAACGAGCAGATCTGATTTGATTCAGGTGTTAGTTTTGGGGATGAAAATTTACAGGGTGATTCCATAATTTATTCCTCAGAATTGAGTGAGTCCATATTTTTTTTCCCTCTGCTTGGTCTAAAAAAAGTAACCGTTACTGACTGCCACAGTTATTTTTCCTGATTTCTTATAGTGTTTCTTAAAGCCAGAAAGTTGCCATTTGAAATGACTTTAGTTTTGTGTCATGTCTGTGATCTGCTTTTTTTCTACAAAATTAAACAACTGAATGAACATCCTCCGAGGCCGGTGATTCCATAATTATTGCCAGGGGTTGTATATGCAACCAATCTTTCTTACAAAATATTTTGCATAAATAAACCAAAAGAAACATTTAGTTAGGTTGTATTTCATCTATCTTTAAACTAGTTGTATATCCACGTGGACATGTAAATGATGAAGAGAAAATAATGTAATTTAACTAGGACAATGGTTGAACATAACATAAAACTGTAAACAATGGTGAGCGAGATTCTCAAATATGATCTCATCACCAAATAAAAAACATTTTAAAACCCACAGTTTCACAACACTAAACAGAATGTTGTATCATGCCCTGGAAAATGCTTTTATTCAGTTTGGTAATTGCTACATTCTGCATCACTTGAATTGCACATGCTGCAGAGCAACGCAGACGACACCTTTTACACTACATCATGCAGTCATACATCCTGAGGCACAACTGCAGCTGATCAATTCCAAACAATGGTCTTTTTTTCATAATGTGGCTTATAAATACCTTCAACTTCCTGCAAAGTTTTAAGACATTCTCAGTGGTGGAAGTGAATACCCACATTTGTCTTTAATTCTGATGAACAATATTCGAATGATGTGTGGAAATAACGGGAGACAGTAATTTACTTTTGAATTCAAAAAATAAATTTCTTGTATAACTCTGAACTTTATTTACAGACTTTAATCTGAGGACAATAGTCTGCTAGTGGCTCCAAAATAAATGACTCAGGAATTTTAGATATTCTATTCGTCTGCTTGAAATATGGGGATGAAATAAGATATTTTAATGACTACAATGAGAAATTCAATTTCAGTTATCATTGTCACATCCAGTATCTTAATTCCCACCAAAAATAACCAACTACACTTGATTATTGTTGTCACACATGATATAAAACTATAAAATGTGGATTTTCCTGAATTTCCTGGTCGTCCCAGATTTTGGGCTGTATTGACTTGTACATACGAGGTATAGCTTGGCAAACACCAAAAATGGATTCAGCACAAAAAATACCCTTAGAAAAGTCTATTTGCCCATTCAGAAATGCCAGAGGCTCTTCATGCCTCCTGTACACATTTTGGTGATTCTGACCTGGGCTATACAGTCTAGTGACTTATTTATTCCAGATGACAATGTGGGATATATTCTGACAAGTAGTCATTAAGGGATAGCCTGTAAAGTCACCAAGACCATTAATTTTGACTACAATCTTTATTTTATCATCGAAATTGGTCATTTGTACATTACCTCAAGGTCTGTTTTTGAGAGTTTCTTTCATCCAATCAAAGCCAAATTTGGTACTAATTTAGCTAAGGGATATATGCAACTTTCTGCAATTTCACTTTTTGAAGATGTACAGGTTTTATACTCAAAATAATGGAAAAACGTCAATTGTTTTTTTTACAAAAAAGCGCCCCCTACTGGGTTCTACGTGGGAGGTACAGCTTGGCAAACAGCAAAAATGGATTCAGCACAAAAATACATTTAGAAAACGTTGTTTGCCAACTTTTACTCAAAAATGCCTGAAGATCTTTATTTAAGCCCCTTTTTCTGATTCTGACCCTGACTATTGTAAAACTTTGCAAAATATTGTAACTGTTTGAATGGCCTAAACCAGGGGTGGGCTTTTTTTTTTTTGCAAAGGGCCAAATCAGAAACAGAAAATATTGTGGAGGGCCGGACCAAAACGCTGAACCCAAACTGTTAGATGTTCTGATTAGGCAATGAAAAAAACGAGGTTACCTTACAAAAATGTAATTTATTCAATCAAATTTTCCAGGACAATAGTGAACAAAATGTGAAACATTTCTGACACATTACATTTGTGATCAATGACCCCAAAATGCATTTTGAGTTTAATATACTGTTGAAACTGAAACTTGCTGTTGGATCAAGGAGGTCCTTAGCTTTCTACAAACATCACATCAATTGTCATTGTAAACCAAATATAAAAGACAAGTCACAATATTGTCGCTGAACTGTGCAGAAAGAAAGAAAGGTGTCCCAGTACCTAAGTTCTCATGTCTTTGCATGACTACATTTGTATTTTCCACCACTTTTCACGTTTTAGTGTTTTTCAATTCTTTTTTCTTGTTCAGTGAGAGAAATCGAGTCTCTGTTGATCTTTAACAAATGTATCAAAGTCAGGCTGAATGTCTGAGGTGGAGATATGATGCACAGCTGACAAATGTTCAGTGAGAGAGGACCTGTCCCTAGATTTATTAAACTTCATCAAAATGCAGCATTCAGCATGCACTTTTCTCTTTCTGTTATGAGCGGACATTTTTTAGGAGCGGTACACAGTGAATGGATTAATCATTTTCCAAGAACAACAAAAAAAAAAAACCTGGCAGGCTGTGTGGCGAGCATTATGTGATGGCGCCTTGCCAGCCTGTGTGGCGTGGGGCGATCATTCTGTGCCAAGCTCTGCTATACTCCAGAGGACACGCACCCACAAACGGCTTGGGAGGTGGATGAAGGTCACACGCAACACTAACTTGGTAGAATAGTAAATATTCTATTCTCCAATATCCAGGTATTTGCGGGCCGGTCTGAATCAGCCAAAGGGTCTGTCTGATACGGGCTGTAAAATGCCCAGGTGTGGCCTAAGCAGTGGGTCACCCCTCTGAGTTTGGTCTGCTTGAGGTTTCTTCCTAAATATCAAAGTTTTTCTTGACCACTGTCACCTGTGTGCTTGCTCTAGGGGTTGGTAAGGTTAGACCTTACTTGTGTGAAGCACCTTGAAGAAACTTTGTTGTGATTTGGTGCTATATAAACTAAACTGAAATAGAAAAACATACCACATTTGTCTGAACATAAAGATTCCTAAAAGGTATCGTTTGGACTGTCCGTGCACATATTCTGCACCTCCTTCATATACTTCTCTGCCACACCAGACTTCCTCATACAATACCACATCTTCTCTCTTGGCAATCTGTGGACTTGAAGAAACCTTTTGACAATCAATGCAACTCCTTCTGACGACCTCTACATTTCTCCATCAGCACTCTCAGAGCAAATATTGCATCTGCAGTGCTCAGTCTGTAATTTAAAGCTATTCATAATGAAAGTTACAGAAAATTCTTCTTTGAACGTGCCGGTTTCTGATGGCTAAGTTGTAATGCTTTTCTATGCATCTAATTTCAGATTATTACGCCCCACGTGCGGCACCAACTTGTGACCGACTATTATGAAATTTGGCAGACAGCTTTTTGTTAATTTTTTAGTGTCACTGGTCCATGTTTTATGTTTATTGGACTTAATCATCTTAATATGTATATGTTGCAAACATGAACAAGTGAAGCTCTGCAGCATCTCACCATGTCATTTAGGCCCTTCAGACTTTTTGAGCAAATGCTTCAGAGGAGCATTAGTATGGCTAACACCTTTCAGCTTCTGGGGGGCCCTGCTCCCCCCCCCCTTTTAAGATTCTGGGGGAGACTCCACCCCCAGACCCCTAATTACAGCCCTCTTAACCCCCTGCCACTTTAAGCATTTTTTAAATGTCAATGTAAAGTAATATTCAAACTGTTCAGTGAGTTGACAGTAGGGCTGTACAATTCGGCCAAATTATCGTATCTTAATATTGTCATATGAATATGATATACAATATGACTATGATTTCACACAAAGGGCAGCAACAGTGAAAATTATACATTCTTAAACAAAACTAATAATATCACACTCATTTTGCACTCATAAGGTTAGGATACAGTGCCCTCCAAAAGTACTGGAACAATTGGAATTTCACACATTCATTTGTTTATGCCATTTCAAATACAAGACATACAAAAAATATAAATAATAAAAATGTCTAAAATTATCTTTCTCAAACTCTGGAAGCAAATCTCTAAAACTTGATAATACCTGTAAATAAGTCAGTTTTATTGCCAGTTTTCTTTAGACAATGTATGTATGTGAATGTATGTGCAGGTTGTGGTGCAGATGACACAAAGAGGTTTCTACCTTTGGATAAAATGCAAAGGTAGAAATGACAGTAGCCCATTGTAGGAGATTCAGTAAACTTAATAGAATGTGGAAACAGATGAATTTTGATTGACTGATTGTTGACTGATGCACAGTGTGGGAATTTACAGCCAAAATACATTTTTCCTTATGCGCCACCTGCAGGTAAATAAGTGTAATTCTTGGTATATGAGTAACATGAACAGATCTTTATCAACCATAAAAATGTCAGTTTGCCAAGTAATACAATTTGGGCCAAGCCACAGTGTTGCTTTACAACCGCGTTCCCCAGCCCCACTGGAGTTAAACCCCTAACTCAATGATTCATTTACTTGTTTTCATTAAATTACATAATACTGGATTTAGGCTGGCTAAACTGACTGGGTGTCACATACTAAATTCATATTTCTGGACTTTGGTTTGTTTTGCCAAGTTGAAATGAAAAAAAAAAAAAATCAATCATATATTTTAAAAACAAATAACCTACCTGCTGTATTGCCCTCTCGTCCTGCACCGGCACCGTGTCATGACCTTTGTGTGCGTCCCTCACACACTGTGAGCACACACACTGCTGCTCGGTGTGACAGTACAACCTCAATAATCTGTGATGCTGCTTGCAGGCCTGCAGCTGGTCTGACGCCGGTATCAGCCTGTGAGCCTTTCCAGCAAACTTCTCCTCATGGACTCTCAGGTGAGCTGCGCACAACGCCTGCAAACACACAGCACAGGACCTGACAGCTTTGCTCTTCTTCCTCATGCACACGCTGCATTTCACCTCCTCCACTTTGTGCAGAGCTGCAGTTTGAAATCCAGTCAGCTGAAACTTGTCGGCCACCTCCCCCAGGACGGTGTTGCGACTGAGCGTGGGTCTGGGGTTGAACACCTGTCGGCACTGGGGGCAGGTGTAGTGGCCTTTCTGCTTGGGCCTGTTCCAGTAGTCCTCAATGCACTCCAAGCAGTAGCTGTGTCCGCAGGGGATGGTCACCGGGTCCCGCAAGACTTCCAGACACACCGAACAACAAAACTGCTCTTGTTCAACAGAAACTGTCGTCGCTGCCATTTCCTACTCTTGTATCAAGCAGGAACTGCAGAAGACAAAGATGAGTGGAACTCACAGGTGTGCAGATAGCAGGTGCTCAGGTTTCCATCCAATCAAATCCAGGGAACCAAGAAGTGGGCTGAGCCTCAATGTACAACACAAGGTCATATTTGCAGATGTGTGCTGCTCAAAGCACAAGCTTTTGTTTGCATATGGAGTCAACTTTGTTTTTGTGGAACAGTGCATGCGTTTGTGCAGACCAGCAGGCTGGATGGAAATCAACACCACTCACGACACAGTCTGGACTGTACAAGGTTGGTACACTTTTAATGCATCTCATTCAGCAAAATATATTACACACGTGCTGGAATAAAGTCACTCGTGATTAAAATAAATTACAGTTTAAGAAAAAAAATGCATTAAATGGTATTTTAAAAGGAGAATATTGTGGTAAAATCAGTTTTAGCTGCTTTTTCCCCAAAATTCTTTCAGTACATGTAAAAGCTAACCTATCAAAAATCAAAATGTAAGCTTGAAATTACTTGTTTTACACTTCCACACCCACAGAGCCACTCTGCCCTCTTAGTACACACAAACCACAATCATCGGCTGTGCCTCACATGGAAATTGAGTCTGCACATGGAATTCTATCACAGAAGTGGAAAGCGAGCTATTCCTATGTGGGCAGGTAATACCGGGACAGTTTATAGAGATCTCAGAACCACATTTATTAATGTCATACATTTGTCATACATTTTTGTCCTATAATTTACTAAATGGTAAATGGACTGCATTCATATGGCGCTTTTCCATCTGCATCAGATGCTCAAAGCGCTTTACACATCAATGCCTCACATTCACTCTGATGTCAGGCTGCTGCCATGGAAGGCGCCCACTTACTCTCCCTTAATATTTGTCCTATCAAGCTAATTTAAGGAATAAATAGTCCCGAAATGTCATTTTACTTTTTCATCCATATTTCCCGTAATATTTGTCCTATTGTATAATTTTTTAATGTGTTCCTCACGTAATTCTCTTAAAGAATCATATACTGAATTTTACCGGCAGCACACCAAAAAGGGGTAAATAGTACCGAAATGTTTTTTTTTTAAATGTCTTAAAAAGTTTGTCTAAAATATCAAGGAAAAAAAAATGGGTATTTTCATTTTATAAATTAATTTCTTATGTAGATGTCTGCGTCCACTCGTGGAGGATCATCTAAAAATTGAGAAATACACCACATCGAGGAAAGGGATCCTAAAAATAAACGCTCAATTAACGTCAGAGTCGTGGCTCTTTGAGCCTAAAGGAGCTTTATGGTGCTCCGTCACATGGCGCAGTCACCACGGGGGGCCAAAGGTCACCGCCGGTACAGAGTCAGTACCACAAAACGGACCAAAACGCATATGAAATTATTTAATGTGGTACCGAGATCGTAGTGGATTAAGACGTGGTACCAAGGTTGTGTGGTTCTGAGGTCTTTAATTATCTACAGGTACTTATATCTGGGGTTCTCCAGGTTTGGCACCCTGGGGTTCCCGAGCAGTACCTCATGGCGTTTTATTCTGGGAGGTATACTTACTGAATGTTGTAGAGTTATGGGGTTAAAAACCACAAAAATGGAAACAAAGATCAACATTTTCAGTTTGTACAGGGGTCAAATGTGAAAGTTGATTAAAAAAAAATGCTAAAAGTAATGCAAATTATTGGTTGAGCTAATAGGATTAATAATAGAAATAGTTTTGACTGTGCTGATTACATTGTCTCCAAAGTAATGGTCAAATAAGGTTAATGGCCACTGGATTTTATGACGTCATCCCCCAACATAACTAACCACAACCAGTTCCTTTTTTAAATCCTAGGAACTCAACAACTAATTCTCACCTAAATTGGAGCAACTTTAAATTTTAAATCCTGCACAAATTGGAACTGACCTTTTGTCACCATTTTTCACCATAACATTCTGTCATAGATAGTCCAAACTATACCTTTTTGGAATCTTTATGATCACACAAATAATGTGGTATACTTTTCAATATAAGTGAGACATTTTTTAATACTGACCCCTGTGTAATCTTTAATTGACCCCCTACCTATCTATAGCTACCACCCTAGGTTGGTCACCATATATTCTTGTGAAGGCCATGGTATACAGAGGTTGGATTTCAAGTGTTGTTTAGTTACCTTAAGTAGTGCCAATTAGGTCAACATTGGCTTCAGGTTTTTGTACCATTTTGATAGGCTGTTTTTTTTTTTTTGTTTTTTTGCTGTAATGTCACTTTTTTTATTCCCCACTACAGTTGAGGAGATTAGCAATAGTTTGTTGCAAAATTAAAAACGGTGGCATATGTTCTTAACATATGAGCCAGCTGCAACTTGTGTTACACTGATATATAGAGAAAAGATATTTACAGAAATTCTAGGTAGATTAAGAACTGATTTTATAGACAACGATGACCTCTGAGTTATTTCAGTAGTACCGTAACACTGTCTTCTTCCCACCTGCACTGAAGTGCAGATGATTGGTAATAAATATTAAATGAACGTCAAATATTATGAAATGAATACCAAAAGATAAAATATGTAGAACTTATATCTGCCAGAATAATACAGGTCTGACACAGAAGAGCACTCAAGTATAATAATCTTCAGTCTGTGTATGTGAGATGTTGACTTTGAAGTCTATTTCCTTCTGGAGTGAGCGCGTCTGTGAGCGTGTCTCAACCTGGTTCCCGAGGATAATTTGACACCTGAACAAAAAGAAGAGTTAGAGCAGATATGACCTGCACGGGATACAAACGGCTGAGCATGTACACCGCCTTCAGTGTTTGTCAAGCAAGATTTAGTGTGATGTTCAATTTCATCCAAAAACAAATCAAATTTCTATTTATCTAGTTATGTAAACACGTGTGCACACGCAAAAGCTTGGGGAATGGAAGAAACTTGATCAACTCACTTCAAGCTACATGCACGTTCAACCACACCTACTCCCAATTTCCATTATCCATCCAATAACCACTAACCATCTAGCAGGATGCAGTCAGGTCTTTGTTGCACCACATTAGACTAAAAAGCAAGAAAAAAAAAAGGCATTTGCAAAACCGAAAAGTCTATTAGGTTGTGATTCAGGTTGACAACTGTGTGATATAACCGGGGTCAAAATGCATAGAACACTGCCATCTACTGGTGCCCGGTTATATCACACAATTGTTGAATCACAACTTAACAGACTTTTCGGTTTTGCAAATGCCTATTTTTTAACAAATGAAAAAAATTACATATTTTACAAAAGCACATTTATTTGTAAACACCAACACACACGTTACATTCACTTGTTGGTTTTTACATAGAATGAATTAGTCAACTAATCAGTAGGAGCGGAGGCTCAGTTTACCCATGATCCCTTTGGGCAACTGTGTGTTAATGCTCAAATCTTCAGAATTGGTGCATTATTTTAAAATGAACAGATATGTGTTATATTTTCACTGTACATTTTAAGAGTTGACAATGTAGTTATTCTATTGGGATTAACTTGATTTATAAATCAAAACCATAAGTCAAACCTGCTTTCCTTTTCAAGACCTCTGCCTCGCAGCTGGACCACTGTATGCTGTCAAGGTAAATGACGCTTCCCTACAGCAGTGGGCAGGGAGTACACAGATAGAAGCACTGATTCATTGGCTGTGTTTGGGTTTATGATCGCCTTTGATTCTATCAGAAGCGTTGGTGGTGTTTAAACTCAAAATCGGCTTGTTAGTAGCTGAGAGTGTACCGGAGACAATACTGAAAGTTAGCGGTTAGCTGTAGCTTCCGATACGTTTTTTTGGTGGTTTATTGGTTTAGTGTTATAAAAGATAACTTTTCAGTTACCTGATTAGCGGTTATCGAAGCTATGTTTTTGGTTAGCTGTGCCCACCACTGCCAGTGGCGTACACCTAAATGTAAGTTCCTTTTCTCTTGTTTATAAATTAATAAAATATCAAATGACAAGGATCCATTTTAGGCGTTATATAAAACAAATAATGATTTTTTTTTTTTTTCATTCATGCAATGGTAAGAATATTTCCTGTGGTGTAAGATGGAACATTTCATCTTTCATCGCATGAAATATTCTTTCTATTGCATTCGTAAATATTCAGAGCACTCTGACTAAAGCTACCACCTCCAGAAGACATCCTATAAGAGGGTTGTTTGTGCACCAAAAAGAAGCTTTATTTACCAAATGGCGATGTGCCAAAGGTGGGTATGATGGGTCCTGGAGCAGCCAGGAAGGGGTTGAGAGGGCTCAAAGGGCTCTGATCTAAACCAGGACGAACACTCGCTGTGAACACAAAGTGAACATCGTTATTGCAGAGTCTTAACAGTCTGAGCACATTCACTGATGATTCATTGATTAAAACAGTGCAGTGAGGCATTTATGATGCATGAGAAAATGCTGCATTCTTAACTGGACTGAACCTGTAAATACAGAGCTGATTACAATCAATGAGGAGTTTAAATAACTACGCCAAAAAAAAGTCACATTAAAATAAACAGTCTATGAATAGAATTTTAATAGTTTGGGATTTAGTATGACAGCGGACACATTCACAGTGTGTCCGCAACAGATTTTATTTGTCAAACATTCACCTGTGGTAGCTTCTAACTGCACAGGTGACTCAGCATCACTGCGCTCTGATGAGTTCAGCTGGACATCAGGATTTGACGACCCCACAATCACTACATCTTTCACTACAACAGATGAGAGGAAAAAAAAA
This sequence comes from Thalassophryne amazonica, assembly GCF_902500255.1. Lineage (NCBI taxonomy): Eukaryota > Metazoa > Chordata > Actinopteri > Batrachoidiformes > Batrachoididae > Thalassophryne > Thalassophryne amazonica. The sequence continues at coordinate 79,346,399 of NC_047114.1, read as the reverse complement.
AAAAAGGTTTTGTTCACAAATAATCAAAATTATATTACCAGACAAAAATACAGGCCTCCATGTCTGCAGAGTTTTGTACCTTTCTCGTAGATGCTAACAAATCCTCCCTGGCAGACTTCATGCAATAGTCCTTTAAATTCTGACACGGCTGACATCACCAGGCCAAAGGTGAGTTTGGGGTCACCGTTGACTGAAGGCAACAGCGACAGCACAGGTGGAGCACAGACAGAATGGAAACTCTGCAGTGACAAATGTGCAGTGAACAAGAGAATAATGTTTGGAAGGTTAAGATAATTACAAACAAGTGAATACAAAAAAGTCGTGCATCGGCTAACTACCGGTAGGTTATTGAGTATACACAGAAATAAGGTTTTCAAAAGGACAAGTTAAATATCAGTCAGTCACATTAAAATTTTTTCTCAAACACATCAGTGTTCTAATCACTTTTTGATTGATTCCTCTCTGTGATTGATTCCTCTTGTTTTAATGGTGAGCGCAATACTAAGACATACCATTTTTCAAAGTTTTTTATTTATATATATATATATATATACACACACACACACACACACACACACACGAGGTCTGTTAGAAAAGTATCGGACCTTTTTATTTTTTTCAAGAACTATATGAATTTGAATCACGTGCGATTACATCAGACAAGCTTGAACCCTCGTGGGTATGCGAGAGTTTTTTCACGCCTGTCGGTTACGTCACTCGCCTGTGGGCTGGCTTTGAGTGAGGAGTGGTCCACCCCTCCCGTCGGAATCTGTTTGTCTGAGAACTTCCTGAGAGACTGACGCTTTGCTTGATCAAAATTTTTTCAAAAACTGTGAGGCACATCGAAGTGGACACCATTTGAGAAATTCACCTGGTTTTCTGTGAAAATTTTAACGGCTGATGAGAGATTATGGACTGTTGCTGTCGCTCTAAGGACTGCCCATGGAGCGGGACGTCGCGACGCACCCTGAGCCGCCGCTGTCTGCCTGTTTCGAGCTGAAAGCTTCCAAATTTAAGCCTCTGTTGACCCAGGACATCGTGACAGAACAGAGAACTTTCAGAAGAGGTCGGGATCAGCAGTTTATCCGGACATTCCACTGTTAAAGGAGATTTTGTAATGAAAGAAAGTGCAGACGGGTCCGCGTGTCGGGACGCAGCCACAGGAAAAACACCTCCGTTGGAAGCCTTAAGGACAAGTTGGAACATGTCCAGCTGTTAAACAATTTCTCAGATACTCAACTGAAAGCCATCAAAAGCCGCCTGGTTTTTACAAATGGTTATCAACACGGAGGTGTTTTTCCTGTGCCGCCGCACCGCGCCGGCTGCGTCCTGACGCGCGACCCGTCCACACGTCTTTCGTTAATAAAATCTCCTTTAACAGTGGAATGTCCAGATAAACTGCTGATCCCGACCTCTTCTGAAAGTTCTCTGTTCTGTCACGATGTCCTGGGTCAACAGAGGCTTAAATTTGGAAGCTTTCAGCTCGAAACAGGCAGACAGCGGCGGCTCAGGGCACATCGCGACGTCCCGCTCCGTGGGCAGTCCTTAAAGCGACAGCAACAGTCCATAATCTCTCATCAGCCGTTAAAATTTTCACAGAAAACCAGCTGAATTTCTCAAATGGTGTCCACTTCGATGTGCCTCACAGTTTTTGAAAAAGTTTGCTCAAACAAAGCGCCAGTCTTTCAGGAAGTTGTCAGACAAAGAGATTCTGACGGGAGGGGTGGACCACTCCTCACTCAAAGCCAGCCCACAGGCGAATGACGTAACCGACAGGCGTGAAAAAACTCACGCATGCGCACGAGGGTTCAAGGTTGTCTGATGTAATCGCACGTGATTCAAATTCATATAGCTTTTGAAAAAAATAAAAAGGTACGTTAGTTTTATCACAGACCTCGTATATATAGTAGTGTTCAGAATAATAGTAATGCTATGTGACTAAAAAGATTAATCCAGGTTTTGAGTATATTTCTTATTGTTACATGGGAAACAAGGTACCAGTAGATTCAGTAGATTCTCACAAATCCAACAAGACCAAGCATTCATGTTATGCACACTCTTAAGGCTATGAAATTGGGCTATTAGTAAAAAAAAAAACAGTAGAAAAGGGGATGTTCACAATAATAATAGTGTGGCATTCAGTCAGTGAGTTTGTCAATTTTGTGGAACAAACAGGTGTGAATCAGGTGTCCCCTATTTAAGGATGAAGCCAGCACCTGTTGAACATGCTTTTCTCTTTGAAAGCCTGAGGAAAATGGGACGTTCAAGACATTGTTCAGAAGAACAGCGTAGTTTGATTAAAAAATTGATTGGAGAGGGGAAAACTTATACGCAGATGCAAAAAATTATAGGCTGTTCATCTACAATGATCTCCAATGCTTTAAAATGGACAAAAAAAAAACAGAGACATATGGAAGAAAACTGAAAACCATCAAAATGGATAGAAGAATAACCAGAATGGCAAAGGGTCACCCATTGATCAGCTCCAGGATGATCAAAGACAGTCTGGAGTTACCTGTAAGTGCTGTGACAGTTAGAAGACGCCTGTGTGAAGCTAATTTATTTGCAAGAATCTCCCGCAAAGTCCCTCTGTTAAATAAAAGACGTGCAGAAGAGGTTACAATTTGCCAAAGAACACATCAACTGGCCTAAAGAAAAATGGAGGAATATTTTGTGGACTGATGAGAGTAAAACTGTTCTTTTTGGGTCCAAGGGCCGCAGACAGTTTGTGAGACGACCCCCAAACTCTGAATTCAAGCCACAGTTCACAGTGAAGACAGTGAAGCATGGTGGTGCAAGCATCATGATATGGGCATGTTTCTCCTACTATGGTGTTGGGCCTATATATCGCATACCAGGTATCATGGATCAGTTTGGATATGTCAAAATACTTGAAGAGGTCATGTTGCCTTATGCTGAAGAGGACATGCCCTTGAAATGGGTGTTTCAACAAGACAATGACCCCAAGCACACTAGTAAACAAGCAAAATCTTGGTTCCAAACCAATAAAATGAATGCCTCGCAGATGTGAAGAAATCATGAAAAACTGTGGTTATACAAATAAATACTAGTTTAGTGATTCACAGGATTGCTAAACAAGCAGTTTGAACATAATAGTTTTGAGTTTGTAGCGTCAACAGCAGATGCTACTATTATTGTGAACACCCCCTTTTCTACTTTTTTTTTTAACTAATAGCCCAATTTCATAGCCTTAAGAGTGTGCATATCATGAATGCTTGATCTTGTTGGATTTGTGAGAATCTACTGGTACCTTGTTTCCCATGTAACAATAAGAAATATACTCAAATCCTGGATTAATTGTTTTAGTCACATAGCACTACTATTATTATGAACACTACTGTATATATACACACACAAATGTACTAATCTGGGTGATCCTGCAGTGCATATGTTGGTGTAACTTGTATACCAAATAATTAATTCCTGGGAAAGCCCGATGGACTCACATTTTTATTGTTGTGTTTCCAATGCTGTGGGCCAGCAGTTCATGTTCATCTGCATGAAATAACATCCCATATCTTGTCCATCATATTTATTTGTCCATCTTGCTTATTTTTAGGATTTAAGAGTCCTTATGGTACACACCACAAGCTGAGGACTTCCTGAAAAAAATCCACTGCTCACGTCCCCATCTGATGATTTCTTTTACCCAAACTCCAAGAAATAACATGTAATATGTTGTGCTACACATGTTTATTATGCCCATCTTGCTTATTTCTGGAATTTATGTTAAGTAACAAGACACACTGTGATGTAGACATGTGCTACATCGAGCTCCTATCCCTTATTAAACTCACCCCCCAGTGAAAATGCTGTGTGAAAAAGTGAGTTCCACATACAGAAAAAAGTATTACTTATACTCCTTTGCAACTTGTACTCCAGAAAATCCGGTAGTTTCACATACTGCTGCTATGCACATGTATTTATTTTATAGGGGAGGTGATGGTCTAGTGGTTAAGCATTGGGCTTGAGACCAGAGGATCCTTGGTTGAAATCCCAGCCTGACCGGAAAATCACTAAGGGCCCTTGGGCAAGGTCCTTAATCCCCAGATTGCTCCTGGTGTGTAGTGAACACCTTGTATGGCAGCACCCTGACAATGGGGTGAATGTGAGGCATTATTGTAAAGTGCTTTGAGCGTCTGATGCAGATGGAAAAGCACTATATAAATGCAGTCCATTTACCATTTATTTATTTATTGATTGATTTGTACAGGACTTTGATCAACAGCAGTCAATATGTTATTATATAAATAAATTAGACTGACTTTGATTAGTGGTGCAAGATGTTTTAAGAAATATGGCCAGCTCAAGTATTTATTTCACCCGTTGTTCTTGTTTATACACTATCAACCCTGCACTAGTCTTGGAAGACAGATCCGTTAAGTCTGCTCACAACATATTCACAGCTTCACCATGTAACTTTAAAGTTAAGAAAAACATAGTTTAAGTTGTTTCAGAGCTCTACTGCATGTACCATTAATATCACTGATACGATATTTTGGACCAACATTGGTGTGATACTGGCCAGGGATCAGATATCGGAATTTAAAAAATAAATAAAAGTAATTGTATCCAATCCCATCCAATTCTTCCACTGCGTATCTCAGTCACTTGTGGGCCAAGTATGTTCTTCTTCAGGGAAGGACAATATTTGTTTCACAGGTTAAACTGATGTTTAATTCGATGCAAGGTTAGCAAAGTACATCCAGACAAAATTATTTATTAAGAAATTAGTATCTGTAGTATAATCGGGCATGAAAAAGTGGTGCCTTTTATTAATATCCACACATTTCCTTTATACCAAGTGGCAGGGAAAAAGGAATCTCCCATGTGACACAACTGTCAAAAATGAGTGGAGCCTGATAAAGAACACGTGTGTTTGTCATTTTTAACAGACTAATAGTAGAGAAACTTGAATCTTCGACTGGACTGGGTTGCTTGACGCGAGGACGTTTCTCTTCAAATCGCAGAAGCTTCCTCAGCTAAAATTCTTGCTCTGGTAGTCTGACTTCTGTCTTGACTCTTGTAGAGAAGAATAACATAAGCCACAAAAGCTGGAGTTTTAAACCTAACCAGACCCCTCCTACCGAGAGGCAGACTGCTATAGGCTAGTGACTGAACAATAGCTCTAATTAGCACCTATTGTGCTCTAGTTAGCACCCTCCCAATGACAGGGCAGCTGTCCCTCCTAATGATGGGACGGATGCCTCTCCTGGCGGCTCTCTTGATGACGTGAATGACTCATTACCATGAACAAAAGACTGAAACTGCTTTGACCTGAGTACCCCATTGTAAACAGGGGACAAAGCGTGTTTCAGACCCCCTCCCCGGTTAAGGCTGGGTTTCAGCTGTTTCACATAAAATGCCTCCTTCACTCCTCTCTCAAACCATTTCCTTTCTCTGGCTAAGATTTTAACTTCCTTGTCCTCAAATGTGTGGTTAGTGTCTTTAAGGTGGAAATGAACTGCAGACTGAGGTAGGGCTGTGCAATTAACCGAATTTCGATTGCAATATCGATATTTGTATCAAACGATCTCCAAACTCATATAATCGAGTGAAACGATTTAAGGGCCTTTCATCAGGCCAATCCGTCAACGTGTCCCAAGACGCATGACGTCAGACGCGTCGCTTCGGAAGCGGCAAGGGGGCAGAGATTGTGGCTACGTCACACACTGGCTGTTTCCACAACCTGAAAAAAGTTCAGCGATTGCCTTCTTGAATTTGCGTCGCCTGAACCACAAAAAAAGCTTTAAAAAACAGCAGTAGAATGATTCTCCCATCACCCTGCTGGGAGAAGCTTTTTTCAGCTACTTTTCAGAGTGACGCCGACCAAGGGAGGACTGATGACTTGGTGGGATATCGATCGAACCGCGACAGCGGGCCGAACCGCACGGAGAAGCCGGCCTTCAGGCATCATTCCTGGGCAGAGCGAGGCAGGCAGCCGGAGTGATGGAGCAAACCCACTCAGTCCGAAATCTCACACTTTTTGGATATATGCGAAGTCCCAGTTTGCCCAACGGAGTTTAGTTCTGCAGCTTTATCTAGGTGAGAATAATGTAAAAATAAAACGTGACGTTTACTGAACTGCTCTGAAGGTTTAATGATTGGCTTACATTAGCTTAGCCTTTTAGCATAGTTGATCTGAGTGAACGCTTTAATTTGTAAATGGTTCAGTCTTTTTTATTTTTACCAAATAAAGCTACAGCTTTTTTCAGACACCACAAAAGCTCAACTTTAAATAACTTATTTTTTCAGGCGTTTTTTTTTTTTTTTTTCATCGTTTTCCCCCCTTTTTTATATATAAACTGTTTAGTGTTTCTTAATATTTAAAGAAATATTTTTATTTGTCCTAATCAGGAACATTTGCTGTGCAGACAACCAAACTTCCACTGATGAGCTGAACACCACGAAGTCCGGTCGAAAGAAAACATCTCTGCTCTTCAAAACGGGACAAAAGTGTCTTTCAGCAAAACCACCAGAGTTCAAAGCTGCAGAAGAGACCTTCATCTGGTCCCAAGAATCCAGCATAACGTCACCTGCTTCTAAACAAAAGGCTCTTTCAACAGCAACTATTTTATTATTTTTAAAAAAGATGTTTCATTTTATATTTTAACAATAAATGAACGAATCATTAAAAATGTCCACGAATCAAAGTCCAAAGACATTTACACAGGTAGAAGCTCTCCACTTATTGTGCTCAAATTCATATTTTAGAAATGACTGTCCTGATAACATTAAAGGCAATTACATATTTTGGCGAAATTACAAGTTGAAATGACCATTAAAAAAAATTAATCATGATTCATGAGGTTTATGTCACAGAAATCCTACTTTACAATCACACTACAGTCATTGTTAAATTATTTCCTGTTGCATTTATAATAAACATTTGCATTTATGTACAGTATCTGTTTTTCTGGTTGAAATGAGATACAAATAATCTACCAGACTTAAAAAAAAATGTACAAATTTCCATGTTATTTTGTCTAAAAATAAATGTCCGAGGTTCCTTATGTTAAACAAGAAATTATCTAATCTGAAATAACAGGTGGTTTTAATTTACAGATGAAAGGTTTCTAAAGAACCATTTGATTTATTTAGCTATTTTAATTACAAGTGTTCTAAACTTTTTTTAAACAGTAATCAGAAATTCTGAGGTAAACAAACAGCAAAAAAACATTTCCAAGGATTTTTCTTCAGAAAACTGCTCCATAAATGAGCAGTCCTGTGACACGTCTAACAATTTTTTTTTTTTTTTTTTTTTTTTTTTTTTTTTAAGAGTGAGAGAAATGCTGAATAAATGCATTGTGTAACTAAAAAAAAAAATAATCCTTTGAATAATCGTGATTTCAGTATTTACCTAAATAATCGTGATACTGATTTTTTTTTTCCCTAATCGAGCAGCCCCAGACTGAGGTCCACCGGCACCCTCTCTGCGGTGCTGGTATAGTCTTTTGTGTAATGGCTGCTTAGTCTCACCTATGTAGTGTTTGTTACAGTTTTCCTGACATCTGATAGAATACACTACATTGCTCTGTTTGTAACTAGGGATCCTGTCCTTAGGGTGAACTAATTTCTGCCTCAAGGTGTTAACAGGTTTAATGTAAACTGGGATTTTGTACCGTCTGAAGATCCTCTGTAGTTTTTCCCCTACTCCTGCTAAATAAGGGAGAGACACTCCTCTTCTTGGCTCTGTCTCCTGTCTGTCTGGTCTCTTTGTTCTTTGAGACTTTTGCACTTTATCCAGGGACCATCGTGGGTAACCACATACTGTGAGGGCTTTCCGGACATGTTGTTGTTCTTTAGCCCTTCCCTCTGTAGTTGTGGGCACCTGCAGGGCTCTGTGTTGAAGAGTCCTCATCACCCCGAGCTTGTGTTCAAGGGGGTGGTTTGAGCCAAAGAGCAGATACTGGGCAGTGTGAGTGGGTTTTCTGTAAACCCCTGTCTGGAGCTGCCTATTCTCTCCAATCATAACATCACAGCCCAAGAAGGCTAAATGGTTGTTTCTGGCATCCTCATGTGTGACCTTGATATTGGAGTCATCCGAGTTGATGTGCTCTGTAAAGGTCTCCACTTCCTGTTGCTTGATTTTAACCCATGTGTCATCGACATATCTGAACCAGTGACTGGGAGCAATGCCCGTGAATGACTCCAAGGCTCTCTTCTCCACTAGCTCCATGTACAGATTTGCCACAATGGGGGATACCCGAGACCCAATCGCACAACCATGGATCTGCCTGTAGTAATTCCCCATAAACAGGAAATACGTGGTGTTGAGACAGATCTCCAAGAGTTGGCAGATGTGGTCTGGTGTAAGTTTGGTCCTTTCAAGTAGAGATGTATCCTCCAGCAGCCTCTGCCTCACAGCTGTGACGGCCTCCGCAGTGAGGATGCAGGTGAACAACGATGTCACATCAAATGACACCATAGTTTCATCTGCATCCAGCTTAACAGACTAAGATTATTTATTATCCATCTGATACTTCCATCAAAATGTCTATGGTGCAGTTTCACTCCGTATTGTTTCTACGATTACTCGTGTCAGCCGTTTTACCTGAAGGAAATGTACATGGTCCTCATCACGAGACAGGTTGTCCAGTTCTGCCATGTTCTTCTTTAGCTCACCGATCTCCTTCTGGATTTTCTGCAGCAGCTCCTCAGCCTGATTGACAGCTGTCTTTTCCTGGGCTTTGATCAGCTCCCTCACCTCGAAACGCTTCAGCTCCATCGAGCGGATCAGCTCGGTAAAGATGCCGTTGCTCTCCTCAGCTGCTGAGTGGGCAGAACGCTAAAGGAGGACATTGTAAAACGCAACAAAGCTTCTAGGAAAACATTCAAACAGGATCACCACAGAATATATTATGAAATGTCCACATCTGCAGGACTGGGGATTGTATTTACAGTTAATATGTCTACAAAAACAGGTTTTGGCACTTACAGTGAAAGTCATAATTGCTTGTCTCAGCTCCTGGACCATCTCCTCTCGTTGCCGAATCCTCATCTGAGAGCTCTGCTTCAGCTCATCAAGCTGTTGCTGAGGTAAAAGATCAAAGTGAACCAACAACTGACAAATCTCTCAAGCAGCACTGCTGCTGCCCCTTAGTGGTCAGATTTTGTCTAACGTGATTTGGATGGGTTAAAGGGGAAATCTGACATATTTTAACCTAGGCTCTACTTTTAGATGTTTTGGGGTTCATCTTTTCAATCAGGACAAAAATGCAAATATAAGAACAGGAATTCTAACACAGTAAACCTTTTTATCACCACTTACTTGAACTGACAAAAATGTCATTAGAAATGTGTGGAAACACAGTATCGTTACAGTAAAGAAAATATGAAGCTGGCATCTTACCTTAGCCGCCGGACAATTGACCTCCATTAAGTCAGTACAAGTTGACTGTCAATGATGGGGCTCGTTGTATAAGATAAGACTTTGCCTGGTCATGATAAATCTGGGCTCGACAATAGCACTGGTCCGATGGCCCGGCGGCCTTTTTTACATGTTCCGGGCCACCACGGGCCAGTGAAGTTCATATTTCACTGGTCCGTATGGGCCAGTAAGAATTAAAATCGCTTTGGGCAGATTTATTAGTCTAATGCCGCGTTCACACCGGGCGCGATCAGATGCTACAAATTCGCGGGGGTCGCGTGGCAACGGACGCGCCTCCTTCACCCGGTGTGTCGCTCTGCTTTTGCTGCGAAAATTCGCCCCGGTGCGTCATCAAATAGGAGGAGCTTCCATTCAGCTCGCCGGCTCCGGTTGTCAGTCAAGTTAACATGACGGACCTTGATCACAGGGAGCGAGTTGTTGTGGAAAGCTGACAAACGTCATGAGACGTTCCCAATTCAGGCAGTATCATTATTTGCTGCAGGAGCTGCGTCTGGATGATGGCTGCTTTCAGCGGTCCTTCTGCCTCTGCAGGACCCAACTTGAGGACCAACTGTCCCGTTCACGCGCGCACATGTAAACAATTTTAAAAGAAAAAGAAACTCCGCTCCCGCTGCTGTGGGGCTGCTGCTCCTCCAAAAACTCTTGTCATAGTTGTGAAATAAAGGACAAAAGAGACATACGTCCTGCTCACAGGCTGCTACCAGAGACAGGACATGTTGCACCACATTGCGAAGTGCAGACAAACTTCGTCTGCAGGCGCATCTTCTGATGTGGCGCAAATTTCGCTTCAACATCGACGCGTCATTTTCGCTTAAGCAAGATCGAGCGCAGTGAATATTATGAATTTCTTGAAACCTCCTGCCCCTGGGCAGAAACCAGGAAAGCAAAGGAAAGAACAGCTATCACCCTCAAAACAAGCACAGAAGAGGAAGGCTGCTGATGCTGAATATGAGAAGAAAAGGGTGAGGAAAACTTGGCAAACTTCCTGGAAGAAAAGACGGCCATAGCTGGAGCGTGATGAGGAGAGTGTGATTGTCTTCTGTGGAACTTGTAGGGCCATGCCAGAATATGCTGACAAGTAAGTATAAGTATACCATGTCCTGGTAGACAATGTGGTATGATTTCATACGCCAGTTTAAAAGTCTAATCAGCATGCCCTTGTGGAAACCCCACGGTGACAACATTAGCAAGGGAACTTGGTTTATGAAATTTAACATATTAATTTTTGTAAATGATCAAGAAATAAAATTTATTTTTGTATTAATGTCTGAGTGTTGAAAAAAATCCTATCAGTTACCTACCGACATTTTTTTCAAAGTTTACTCACTTTAAGGTTTTTATCATGTAGTATAAGAATTTTGTTTGTTTTCAAGTGTTTTTACATTAAGGAAACCCAATTCTAATGTCTGAGTGTTGATTTAAAAAATTCTTATCAGTTACCCCCCGGTTTGGCACAGGCGTGAAAGTATGGGCCAGTGATATTTTCATCCGGGCCAGTAACTTTCAGATTCTACTGGCCCTGTGGGCCAGTGCATAAATTGCCTTATTGTCAAGCCCTGTAAATATGTATGTCATTTACTTCTGAAATGCCTTGGCATTAGCATTCAGATGCTTCAGCATTCAGATGGTTTAGTTAGGGTTTTTTGTTTTTTTGTTTTTTTTAGACCGTGGATATTGTTACGTCAACTGTAACTATGTATTAGATGGTTATTATGATGGTGGTAACGTGACAGCGTAACGTTAATAGCCCAAATAATCCAAATCTTACAGAGACACATGAACCCAAAGAATAACTCACACAAGAAAGCTGGTTGGCTGAGTTAAAAAAACAAACAAGAAGTCTTACGTCAGAGAACCAAATCCCTATCTCCAGCACTGACAGGGGAGATTCTTACCACTATACAATCAAGGAGCTAGCAAAACACTGACTCTCAGAACATCAATTACAACAGCTGCCATGAGAACAGTCTCAAGATTTAGATTTACGGCTGCCATAATTATATCCACTTATTATTTTTTAAACGTATTCATTAGTTCGATGGATTTTTATGAAAAAATATTCAGGTAAACCTAAAGCAGAGCAACCATTTTTGTAATCATTTAATCTACACACACACACCCCCACCCCCCCAATTAGTCATTTTTTGAATTAGTCACTTCATATGATGGTTAAGTGGTTAAAGAAGTAGTCGACTTGTGACCACAGGATCCTCGGTTCAAATACCTGTCACTCAGGACTGTTGGGCAAGGTCTCCAAGTTGCTCCCAGTGCATGGTGAGCACCTTGCATGGTAGTGTCCTGACATATAGTGTTAGTGAATGTGAGGTATCACTGTAAAGCGCTTTAACTATAAATGCAGTCCATTTAACTGGTTATTTCGACATTAGTCATCATTTAGATAAAATACCAGTACAACATAACCAAAAATTCTACAAATAACTTTAAAATTTGCATTCAAATATTTTTACAAATTTGACAAATCCCAAAATGCAAAATGTTTTTTTTTTTAATCAATGTCTGTGCAAAATGTGGGTTTTTTAACCATACAATGCAGTCATTTCACTATCTGCTCCACCAAGGACTATTTTGTTTTGTGTTTTGTAAAAAGTCTGGAAATTCAAACATTACTTCGGGCAATTCCAAGAGTCTTGCGCATTAGTATAATTTCGATGTGGTTCAAATTCATTTTCGGATCCGATTCGAAAAGTGCGCAGAACAAATCAACTCTGGGGAGATTCAACAGTTTGCACATGCGCAGTGGCACCTAAAACGCCTGTCAAACATTCTCCAAAATGTTGGTTTTTTTTTTTTTTTTTTAGCCCAAGTCTAAACTGTTATGTATATTTCAAACTAATAAGAGGTGAAGTTTACGTTTTGGTGTAGCGTCGAGGCTGGAGTCGCGCCTGTTGCTATGGCAGCCGGCCGGTTCTTACCTGTTTGTGTTGCATTTCTGCGTCGGCCTGCACGCTGTCGTGGCCTTTGTGCTCCTCCGTCACGCACACGCAGCAGATGCACTGGCCGTCGGTTCGGCAGTACAGGTCCAGCAGCTTGTCGTGGCGCGGACAAACGCTGTCCTGCAATTTGCCGGAGGCTGGAACCAGTTTGTGCCTTTTAAAGGCGCCGGACTCGTAGTGCGGCTGAAGGTGGAGCTCGCAGTAAGAAGCCAAACACACCAGACACGACCTGACCGCTCGGTGTTTCCTCCCGCTGCACACATCGCACTCCACGTCCCCGGCTCGGGCCAGACTCTGGTCCGGGGTCGCGTCAGCCTGCTGGAGTCCGATCCTCCTAAATCTGTCCACCACGTCGGCTAGCACGGTGTTCCTGGCGAGGGCAGGCCGGGGGCTGAAGCTCTGTCTGCACTGCGGGCAGCCGAACACTCCTAAGTAGTCGTCCTGGTCCCAGTAGTTCTGGATGCAGTCGAAACAGTAGCTGTGACCGCACGGAATAGTTACCGGAGTCTTCAACACGTCCAGACATATCGGACAGTTGAACTGGTCCTTATCGAAGGCGAACCCGGCTTGTGCCATTGTTTTAGTTTTTTTTTTTTTTTTAAGACACTAAAGTACCGCAGAAAAGAACAAGAGACAGCTGCTGTTTACAGGAAGAGACAGCAGCAGGGGGCGTGGCCTGGGGGGATTTTATTTACTTTTTTTTTTTTTTTACTCGTGACGTCGACGATTTGTATATTATTGATTGAAATTATTTGGTATTTTAAAAAAATTGCATATAACATGCATATATATATAACACTGGCCAGGACAACACAAAAAAAGCATAAAATGGATTTCCGTGCCAGAATTTTTAATATTTCTTTATTTTTAAGTTAAATGTTATTTTAATTGTTGCCACCTGTAAGTTTGTGGTCTAGTCAATGACTAGTTATATTTCAGTAAGACTAATTATACAGTTGCTTTTACTTGAATTCTTCCTCTGACTGTTGCCTGGGTATAAGGACCACAAAGAAAATTAACGCCTGTGTTGGAAGCTTTTGTGTTTTATATATATATATATATATATATATATATATATATATATATATATATATATATATAGTATAGGGTGTCCCAAAAAAATATACATTTAAAACACTTGGTTTGACCCTTAAATGCTACAAACATAATCACTTATGTTTCTTTTTTTCTTGCAGAGACCCTGAAGTTTATCCAAGCAAGACTCAGGAAAATGCCAAGATTAATCATACTACAGCTAACAAAAATTGAGTTTTGGCACCAGACCAAGAGCGTCAAACAGGTGCAGCGACTTTATGCTAGACTGACAAAATGCAGGGCCATTATTGACATTGGCATGAAAAACTTCAACCTTTCAGCTTTCTATCCAGCCATAAATTTATTTCCTAGACATATGCTTTGACCATTTTCTTTACTGATAAAATGTTGTTGGGGACACCCGATATATATATATATACATATATATACACACACAAGTCTAAAAGGGGTGGAGTTGCCAGAAGGAAGGATAGGGGACATAGAGGACAGCTACAAGTTCCTAGGAATTCCACAAGCCAATGGGAACCATGATGAAGATGCAAGAAGGTCAGCCACAACCAAATACCTTCAGAAGGTAAGACAGGTGCAGAGAAGCCTGTTCATTGGTGGGAATAAAATCAGAGTGATATGTCCTACCAGTTATCATATACCCTGCTGGGATAATAACTTGGTCACGGTAGGAGATAGATGCCACTGATGTCAAGACACAAAAATTCCTCACAATCCACAGAGGTTTTCACCCAAAGTACAGTACCGTGAGGCTCTATGAGTAACGCAAGGAAGCAAAGTGAGGATTAATGAGTGTCAGATCCACAATCCAGGATGAGACGAGTAGCACCCATGAATACGTCAGAAAGATGGCTCACCAAGATGTACCATCGACAGATAAAGGAAGTGGCTGCCATCAAGAGGCTAGAAAAGGCCGGCCTAAAGGACAGCACAGAGGCTCTGATCATGGCAGCACGAGAACAAGCCCTAAGCACCAGATCCATAGAGGCAGGAGACTACCACAGCCAATAGGACCCAAGTTGCAGGCTGTGCAAATGTGCACCAGAGACAATTCAGCACATAGTAGCAGGATGCAAGATGAGACAGTGTACACTGAGAGGCACAACCAAGTGTCTGGAATGGTGTAGTGGAAGATCTGTCCCGCATAAGGATTAGAAGTCCCTAAATCCCGAAGGGAGATGCCACTAAAGGTGGTTGAGAATGACCGCACTAAGGTCCTGTGGGACTTCAATTTTCAAACAGACAAGCAGCTGCTGGCCAACCAACCAGACATAGTGGTGGTTGACAAGGGAAAAAAGACCGCAGTTATGATCGGTGTGGCAATCCCAGCTGACAGCAACATCAGGAAGGAGCACAAGAAAACAAGTGCAAAAGGCTGAAGGAGTAACTGGAGCAGATGTGGAAGGTAAAGTCCAAAGTGTTCCCAGTGGTAATAGCACTAGAGGCTGTAACCCCCAAATTGGAAGAGTGGCTCCAGCAGATTCCAGGCACAACATCAGAGGTCTCTGTCCAGAAGAGTGCAGTCCTAGGAACAGCTGATACTGCACTGAACCCTCAAACTCCCAGGCCTCTGATAGAGGACCCAAGCTTGATGAACACAAATCCCCCCCCACTGGGCGTGAAAGGGAGGATGAGGCGATATATAGTTGTGTGTGTGTGTGTGTGTGTATATATATATATATATATCCTCTTATTGCCTAAAATAAATCCAAACTGGAAATAAATAAACAAATGAGCCATCAAGAAATTAAAGCTTTAATTATGGTCAAATTTATTTGAAATCAAATAAATATGCACAGAAATAAAAAAAAACATTGTATTGGCTTCATTTGATATTTTTCTTAAATATTTACCTTCCCTACTGATGTAATATTTGTGATATTTCACTGACTGAAATGTCACTTTTTAAAGTCAACGTTGACACGTTATTATATGATTCTAATAATATAATTGCGCATTGCGTTTGCTGAATGAAATAATCTGAACATCTGCAAGTGGGCGTTCCTCAATATGGACACGCCCACCCAAGTCTTCCACATGGGGCGGAGACGCTTCTCTGCAAGCAACCTTTCACTGTGATTGTTATGAACCAGCTCCTCCACTAGATGTCAGTATCCTAAAGAGTTGTTTAAGGCGCTACTTGGAAAGCGTCAGTGCTCCCCCGAAAATAAAATAAATCCCCACTTTCACTAATTGAAGTTTTAATGTGGAAAATGCAGCATTTGCGAGAATATTAAAGAGGGAAAGTTACGGTGAATTAAATTTTAAAATGCTTGCTTCCTCCGTTTTGCAATAAAAATGGCAATGGTGTGGTCATTTTATGTTTTAATGTGTAATTATGTGATTTTTAGTAGAATTTTTCATGTGATACATTCGTGATATTTCTTAGAGCTTTCTTGTCTTGTTCTTATGGCGTGATAGCTTTATTATAATATTTAAATTGTACAGTGTATATAATTTTACCAGTGATTAAATGTATTTTTTAAACTATCAATTGTACAGGTGTTTTATAAAATGTGTTCCTGAAACATAAAATAGAACTATTAAAAAAAAGTTGCTTTTCACACCAGTTTTTCTTGCCAATGAAACATTCTGCTTCTATGTTAATTACATACAGTATGTCTGCAGCATTAACTAGGCAATACAATAAACAGAATCACAGAGGCATAGCCAAATAGTATATCATTTTATTTAAAATGCATTCAATAAATACAAATAACAGCGTAGATGATAATCCATTTAAACAACTGACAACAAGAGCAATCCAACATTTCTGACACCTGCCAATTCAGATCCGGATCACCTCCAAAATTCAGTGGAGTCTTCCACATTTGGTGAGAATCTCTGTAGTTTTAATGTAATCCTTCAAAGCCTATATAAAGTGAAATCTTGAGCCAGAATCCAGATCACCTCCAAAATTTAATAGTCTTCCATGGCCTAATATCTATCTGTGGCAAAAATTTCATCAAAATCCATCCAGTAGTTTTGACATAATCCTGCTAAAACATAGACAGATAAATAAATAAACAAACGCCAATCATTTTATTATGTCCTTGGCGGACATAAATTGTGCAGAAAGTAAGAGTACAACACAATTTAAAATCTCAACCAATAAATCACCTTCTCAGTGCATTAACAGGAAAAATAGGCAACCTCTCCCCCCTCGTGAAAAAATAAATAATTAAAAATAAAAGTTAAATTTTGTATACATAATACATTAAAACTGAGACAAACAGTTTTCAGTGAGTCATAATAACAAAACATCCTAACAGTATTAGTCAACGGATAAACAATAAACAAGCGATGCTGATGTCGAACAGTTTGCAAGAATGAGCGAGGCCTTAACATCCACCAATCTAGGATGAAGCGTGCAGTGGAAACAAGTGTGCAACTACTTAGTGGTATTCAAACAGGTGAGACAAAGGAGACTCCACACCTGGAGTCAGCCCACACTGCATAGAATCACCCTGCATCCAGTACAGGAGGAAGTAAATTACATATGGGGCATTTTCACAGCAAAGGTTGGAAAAAAAATGTCCCACTTAAGAATATATGTATATATTCAGGAAAGGACATTTCTTTAAAACATTTGATCCTGGATTTTCACAAGTAGAAGTCATATCACACACCTATGGTCAATTTAAAGTTTCAAATTCACCTAACATGCATGTCTTTGGATTTGGAAGGAAGCCAGAGCACCCAAAGGGAACCCATGCAAACATGGAGAGAACATGCAAATTCTTCAAAGAAAGGCCCCAGGTGGGAATCGAACCCACAACCTTCTTGCTGTGAGGCAGCAATACTAACCACCAAGCTGTAGTGCTGCCCTAGTGCATACTCAGGGAAGTGAAATTTCCCACAGTTCAAATAAAAATTTATGGTCTCAGACTGGTGCAGATTTGCTGACACTCACAAATACAGGGGGCAATCTACACTCAACAAAAATATAAACGCAACACTTTTGGTTTTGCTCCCATTTTGTATGAGATGAACTCAAAGATCTAAAACTTTTTCCACATACACAATATCACCATTTCCCTCAAATATTGTTGACAAACCAGTCTAAATCTGTGATAGTGAGCACTTCTCCTTTGCTGAGATAATCCATCCCACCTCACAGGTGTGCCATATCAAGATGCTGATTAGACACCATGATTAGTGCACAGGTGTGCCTTAGACTGCCCACAATAAAAGGCCACTCTGAAAGGTGCAGTTTTATCACACAGCACAATGCCACAGATGTCGCAAGATTTGAGGGAGCGTGCACTTGGCATGCTGACAGCAGGAATGTCAACCAGAGCTGTTGCTCGTGTATTGAATGTTCATTTCTCTACCATAAGCCGTCTCCAAAGGCGTTTCAGAGAATTTGGCAGTACATCCAACCAGCCTCACAACCGCAGACCACGTGTAACCACACCAGCCCAGGACCTCCACATCCAGCATGTTCACCTCCAAGATCATCTGAGACCAGCCACTCGGACAGCTGCTGGAACAATCGGTTTGCATAACCAAAGAATTTCTGCACAAACTGTCAGAAACTGTCTCAGGGAAGCTCATCTGCATGCTCGTCGTCCTCATCGGGGTCTCGACCTGACTCCAGTTCGTCGTTGTAACCAATTTGAGTGGGCAAATGCTCACATTTGCTGCCGTTTGGCACGTTGGAGAGGTGTTCTCTTCACGGATGATGCGAAGGAGATGTGTTGCACTGCATGAGGCAAATGGTGGTCACACCAGATACTGACTGGTATCCCCTCCCAATAAAACAAAACTGCACCTTTCAGAGTGGCCTTTTATTGTGGGCAGTCTAAGGCACACCTGTGCACTAATCATGGTGTCTAATCAGCATCTTGGTATGGCACACCTGTGAGGTGGGATGGATTATCTCAGCAAAGGAGAAGTGCTCACTATCACAGATTTAGACTGGTTTGTGAACAATATTTGAGAGAAATGGGGATATTGTGTATGTGGGAAAAGTTTTAGATCTTTGAGTTCATCTCATACAAAATGGGAGCAAAACCAAAAGTGTTGCGTTTATATTTTTGTTGAGTATATCTCTGCTGACAGATTACTATTTCTGAAGCCACAATACTTGATTAGAGTTGGTAAGACAGCCACCATTTTGACATTTGTACACATGCACAGCTTAGTTTTTCTCCAATTTGCTCACCTGATTGGTCTTTCATGTGCTTCAGATTGGTTAAAAAAGTAAATTTGGTTGCACGTAGGACATTGCATCAGCCCCATTCACTTCAATGCTCAAGCTATCTATTGAATATGTGGGAAAATACAATCACGATTTAGTAAGATGGTGTAGAAAAATTCACAGACGACAAGGCAGGAAACAGTACTTTCAGAAAGTATATGGACAGAGGTAAGTTGACAAGATAAGATACGTACAACTCAGATACTTTTACTGCTGTGCACATTATAGGCCCACTGTTGGGGACTATTTATATTATTACTGGACAGTCAGGATGTGTAACTTTGTGACTGACAATAAATACTCCGACTGTTGTATTTCCCAAATTTTTCTCAAGTGTCTGTGAAATTTCTTCAATTTATTGCTCTAAAATGCATGAGAATGTATTTAAAAGCATTTAGTACCCTTCAGCTTCTACAGCCCCAGGCCGGCCCCGGACCACCAGCCAAAGGCTTTGGTTTTCCTTGGACTTCTGCAACTAAATCACATCCCCGAGACTTAACTTTCAAAAATGTCTTATCTGCGCAGGAAAGGACAATATTGAAAACCTCCGCATGGAAATGCCCAACATGTAATCCACTTGAAAGCACAAACAAATGAATAATACATACAGTATGTTGCATCCAGCCTCCTAACAGCATTTTGTTTCTCTTGAAGCAATATAGCAGCCTGTCCATTAAATTCATGCACCTTCAAAACCCCAGTGAACTTACACAGACACCTATAACAATAAAATATTCCCTTCAAGATAAATAGAATTTCCATTTGCAGACTCAAACACCTTGTGCAAAATACTGAGGGGAAAGTCTCAAAGAATATGTCATTCAAGTATTTCATTAAAGCTACATTTTTGTGAAGTTATATTTGTTACTTATAACTAGAAACTACAACCAATTAAGAGAAACAGGCACAAAAAAAAAAAAAACACTTTAAAAACATGCTTCCCGGTAAGTGGAATGTTAACTTGTGTTCCACATGCTTATTTTTAAGGAAGGATTTTGCTAAATGAAAGTGAAAATTATTAAGCCAGTCGATTCAGTCAACTTCTAAATAAGCATGAAAACCTGTACAGTACATACTGTACACGATAGTGCTTTTATGTTTCAGCTATCTTACACATGTTGACGTTTATCAACGGAATGAACTAAAACAGACCGATAATTCAAGCGGAATATTTTCCTGTGTGCTGATGTGTTTGTGGGTGCTTGTGCTGCAGATGGTGTGTATGCTTTACAGTCATGATGAAAGTGATTTACTTGTTCTTGTCTTCGAGTCCACTCTCTGCCCTCAGCGCCTGCCTGTTGGCTGAAATAAAGTTGATCCAGTGTTTGAGGTCATCTGAGAATTCAGGGCACTCAACCTGCACAGAAAAATAAAGTGCTGATGTCAGGCGACACCAACAAGGAACATTTCGTTCCGCATCCTGATAACGCTCACCTTTTCCTTGCAGACAGACTCGATGATGTTGTCCGGGCTGCTGCGCACCACATTCTGCCTGCACAGCATGATCGCAGACACAAAGCCGTCTGTCTTGGAGACAAAGCGCTGCTCCAAGTAAAACGCCTTGTCGTCCCATCCCAGGACTTTGGTCCGAATCTCAAAAGCTTCACGGAAGGCCAAAGAGCGCCGGTAGCGGATGGTGGATGCCCCTACCACCATTTTGGCCCCTAGTTTGTGTGACGCCATGAAAATGCCGCTTCTTACGTAATGGTGGAACCGAGCAAAGTCGCACTCCCTGAGGTATCGGGAATTGTTCATATGACCCATGTAGTCCAAATCGTTGGGAAGGACCTTGCACTCAATACTTTGCTCAGCTAGAATGTCGCATATTCGTGGTTGAAACCATGCCTGTAAAAACACATGTGCCACGCGTAGGAAGTACCACACATCCAGATTGCAGAAGAGCAGGAGGGCACCCAGCAGCAACAGCATCAACAGCATCTCTGTGGGAGGGGAAACAACAAAAAACAAAACGTTGCATTTTAACAGCAGCAGCTTGTTTGAGAAAAAAACCTGACATTGGCCACTACTTGAAATCATGGCTGACTATAATATTTCTTTTCATCTGCAGGTTTGGTTCTTTAATTTATGCATACTTTTGATCACACTGCTGGATTCTTCTGCTACACCTCTGACAAAAACATCAAGTCAATGATCAGTAAGGTAACATGTACGCAAGAGTTGGTTTGGTTTTCAGTTTTGTGTACTCTGAGAAGCACCAGACTATAACACCCCCCCCCCCCCCCCCCCACACACACACACACACATTTAAAAAGTCAATGTCAGTCAAATGATTACTTTTGACATAACTAGTGGGAGCAGTGACATAACTATGTATCGTGATTAGAACCCAACCGATATATCAGACAGCTGATAATACCAGATGATAATATGAGCCTTTAAACATGTCAGTATTGCCGTTATTTTTATCGATATGAAAACTTTTATTTTACTGAATCAACAATGCATAAAAAAATACTTTCGTTTTTCGAAATGGTGTAATTACTTAGTTTGTCAAGCAGAGGGTGGTCTCACTGCAGTGTTTACTATGCTGTCAAGTAGGGCTGCAGCTATCCATTATTTTAGTAACTGTGTATTCTATCGGTTATTCTGGCGATTAATCAAGTAATCGGATAAAAAGTACTTTTGCATTTTTAAACAACATCAACAGTCCAGGGATCTCCCAAAGCAATGGCACAAAGTCACTGCACCATCACGCAGATTGTCAAATTTAGTCTATCCCTTTCTGTTTACTGGGTAATTATTTATTTTTTCACATCTTTACAAGTTCTGGATATTTCCTGGTGTCAGGAGCTCAGCCAAAGTCGGGCCAAAGTCTTGAAATTTTGCTGAAATGGTGATGGGATGTGGCTTTCTGTTTCTTGTTTTCCTCAACTTGTAAAATGTAACTATTTTTAAGTTTTGTTTTTTTTGTTTTTTAAGGTTGGTGGACTTGGGTCCCTGCATGATTATTTTTTTTAATCCCCTTTCTCTACCATTCAGCCAATGTATTTCAGCTGGAGGATGAACATGCAAGCCTCGCAGTCAGTTTTTTTTTTTTTTTATTTTATTTAAGTTTCCATGTTTGTGAAGCGTTGTGTGTTGCCCACAAAAGCGAAAATTAAAAAGCGAAACACTCAGTGCGAGTCTGTGCAAAACACAGAAGAAAGAGTGGAATTCTTCCAGAGACTGTTTGTTAGTGTGGCCTGGGCTGGAGCTGTGACTCAACCGGTGTGAACTGAGTGCTGAGCCGCTCACACCGGGCAGAAAGAGACAGCAGCAGGCCGCCACATGAATAGTCACTCCCCATGTAGAGCGGAGAGCAGCCAGCGAAGGAAACTGTTTTTTTAAAAAACAGAAACACACTGCTTCACTTTAAATGCACAGTAAGCTATTTCAGATGATCAGCGTGGACCCTCTTTCTCCTAAAAGGCTTTATTTTACTCTGTGTGTCGTATTGGAAGGAAGTAGCTTTTGTGCTAAATTGATTAGCACTTACACAGCCTATGCGCATGCTCTAGTCTTCTTCTGTTTTTTTTCTGGGGACATTACACCGCCACACACAGGCCTGACATGTACTACAACGTTAAACAAAGCTTCGAGGCACAGAATTTGCTTCGATCATTTTTTGTAATTGAATTAGTCGAGTTACTCGACTAATCCTTTTAGCCCTACTGTCAAGCATCGCTGGGACCCCCACCACACCTAGTCATGCTACAAGAGACAGAGGCAAAGCAGCCAGTTGCCATTCATTTTCAATCAGGGTGTATCACACAGACAAGAGGCAAGTAGTCACTATACCACCTGTTAGGCAGGGCCAAAATAGACAAGATGTCTGTTTTATGCAAATGTTGAGCGGTGGGATATGGCTACTGCCAATCCAAGTGAAAGCAGCATAACATACAAAGGTTGGTTGTTGGTTATATTTATAATCATTATTAATATCCGTATTAGTTATCCATGTGCGTGTGTTTGTTTGTTCAGAGTTGGGGGCAGCTCCAATTCTGGAACTAGAATGAAAGGTTCTGAAATTGAAAGGATTTGAGAAGTGGAATTGAAAGTTTCAACATGACTGAATTCAGCTTTACTTGAGAATATGCTTGTGCTTCATCCCAGTTGCTTGTACATATTTTCCTATCAGTTTCCCCTTCCAGTCAACTTTCCAAGAACATGCAGCACTGTGCAGTCAGCCCTTTCATCAATGACCTGATGTAGCTTTCCCTCCACAATCAATGAGTGTCCTGTCAAGTCAGCAGTCTTACCCATGACTGTGAATGTGTGTACTGAACCAGGCTGAGAGATTCATGGAGTTTATATTGCATAAATAGTTACTCAAACTTAAGATAGGCTGCAATGATAAAAATTGAAAAACACTTGAAACATAAAATTTTAAATTTCTAAAGGATCTGCCAATTGTTTTTTTATGATATCCCATTTTTTCTTTTTAGATGCCCTTGCAATATTACTTGTACTGTATGGATTGCAGCAACGTCAATTACGGTTTTCTTCTGCGTTACGTGACTCACTGGCATGAAAACAAATGGCTGGCGCCTTGATATACCATAGAGATACAATGTGTATTTGGTGTTGAATTGTGTATTTAAGGCCTTGGTATGGCCTTCGAGTATAAGACCAAATTAGTAGAAGCAGGACTGGTGTCTTGTCCATACAAACTCGAAGCTGGATGATGGAAAAATGGCCAGATGTTCAATATCCCAATACTTTTTCCAACCACACAGACCCACCAAGTATTTATGAAAGTAATGAATATAACGAATGGAACAAATTCGTAGACAATCTTAAAACAGTTTATGCTATTACTATTACTAGTGTCTAAATCTAAGCTTCTTAACATTAACAAACTTCTTATCCTTGGCAAAGAGCATCAGTACATTTATATCATAATGGGTTGCCGCGGAGCCGCGTCACTTCCGCCGAAGTGGCCAATCCGAAGGCAAGAATTCGTGCCTCCCTCGGCGACTGGCCGCCCGATGAAAACAAGCTCGGGCTGCATGATTGTCTATTGAAATCAGATGGTTTTGTTTAGTCTCTAACTTGCTTCCAACAGCCAGCTGATAGCTCTCATTGCCTGGAACGACAAGATTTATACACTAAGATGAGCTGAAATGAACCACTGCAGATTAAATTGACTTTACTGATGAGTCTGACCCCTTTGAAAAGTGACCAAATTACATGTATTTGTATTGAGCTCGGCCATGTTTTCATGGGCCAAAAATGGCCACCAGAGGGCGCTCGGTGTAAAGTCCGCGGCAACTTTTAGACATACCATTAACGAAATGTTGACCGCATATTCTGGCATTTTTGCATGATGTGTATGTTTATCCATCTCGGTTGAGTTTTTTAAGTGGATTCACCCAAACATAGTGGCTAACATGTAAGAAGATCGCATCAAATTAAACTGAGCACTAAACTCGATTGTTGTCACGCCAGCTGGCGTTGCTAAGCGCGTGAATGGCGGAAGTGCGACAGAATACGTCACTTTCAAAATGATGAGAAAAAGAATCGAGATTTCACTGCAATACATCGACTTGTCCACAAGAGGTTCTTCAAAGAACCAAACCGACTCTGATTTCAAAAAACCTTTGGTAATAACACAGTTACAATCGTATTCTATAAAACACCACATTAGCTTCATGGTTGTGGGCATGGTGAAAAAGACCTAAGGTGACAGTCTGCAGTAACACATCTTTTCTGAAATTATATTCTTCAACCTTGGTACGACTTGTAAGCTAAATGAATGCAAAATGCTACTAGCTTAGCCGCTAGCTTTCCGGAGCGGGTAGCCTCTCTGTAACTATAACCCCAACGACCAAATCTACACTTACATATTGTTAGGAGAAATTCTGCATAAATAAATGAGGGTAAAAAGAAAAAAAAACTGACCGTGGTTCCAGAAGACGATGCTACTGTACCACGAAACTTCCAAGAAGCCGGTAGAATAAAGACACGATTTCCGGGTGTGTGACGACACAACGTTTCACTGGGCTGCTTCCCACCCCCCAAACTCCTTCTTCTTCTTCTTCTGTCGAGTTTATTGGCAGTTTACAAACCGGCACGGTGCATTACCGCCACCAATTGTTTGGGTTTAGAGCATTGATTCAAATCCCAGCCTGACCGGAAAATCACTTAAAGTCGCTTTGAGCATCTGATGCAGATGGAAAAGCGCTATATAAATGCAGTCCATTTACCATCACCATCTTTAAGAAAAGGTGCAGGAATTTGGGGAGGTGATGGTCTAGTGGTTAAGCACTGGGCTTCAGACCAAAGGATCCTCAGTTCAAACCCCAGTCTGACTGGGAAATCATTGACAGCACTTGGGCAAGGTCCTTAATCCCCTAGTTCAGGGGTGCCCAAGTTCGGTCCTCGAGACCTATGTTCCTGACACTCTTAGATGTCTCCCTGTTCCAACACACCTGAATCCAATGAAAGACTCGTTAGCAGGCTTTTAATGAGCCTATAGTGTATCCTTGCATGGCTGCACCCTGACATCGGTGTGTGAGGGTGAATGTGAGGCATAATTGAAAAGCACTTTGAGAGTCTGATGCAGATGGAAAAGCATTATATAAATGCAGTCCATTTAACTTGGTCCAAACCGGTAGCCTTATTCAAATTTAGGTTTTGGAGAGCCTTTAGGACAAATTCCTCAGGCTTTTGTTTGATGGAGAAATGGGTTCCAGACTGATGAACCTTTTCACAGTATTCATACAAGTCACTACACACATATTTATTTAAATATAGCATTAATGGAGTCTGACGGATGGAGTCTGATATTAATAGAAGTGTAGCAATAAGAGATGGGAGGAAGAAAAAAAAAAGTGGGGGGAATCCCTTACCAAAAAAATAGTACTGATAAGTATATAAAAAGTAAGCAGGAAGTATACTTGAAACATACTTGCATGTATTGCTTTGTGGTAAGGGATTTCACTGTATTCTATTCTATTGATTAACCCTGTTCCCTTTAAATATGCTATTACTTGCCTACAAGCAGGTGGTGTAAGTTTAGAAAAAGAAAGCAATCCCTCAAGCGTTAAACTGGTCTGTCCTAGCGCTAACTGGTCTGTCTGACGTCGTCTAATAGAATTCTTCACTGTTATATACAGTAGTGTTCAGAATAATAGTGCTATGTGACTAGAAAGATTAATCCAGGTTTTGACTATATTTCTTATTGTTACATGGGAAACAAGGTACCAGTAGATTCAGTAGATTCTCACAAATCCAACAAGACCAAGCATTCATGATATGCACACTCTTAAGGCTATGAAATTGGGCTATCAGTAAAAAAAAAAGAAAAGGGGGTGTTCACAATAATAGTAACATCTGCTGTTGACGCTACAAACTCAAAACGATTATGTTCAGACTGCTTTTTTAGCAATCATGTGAATCACTAAACTAGTATTTAGTTGTATAACCAGTTTTTCATGATGTCTTCACATCTGTGCAGCATTCATTTTGTTGGTTTGGAACCAAGATTTTGCTTGTTCACTAGTGTGCTTGGGGTCATTGTCTTGTTGAAACACCCATTTCAAGGGCATGTCCTCTTCAGCATAAGGCAACATGACCTCTTCAAGTATTTTGACATATCCAAACTGATTCATGATACCTGGTATGCAATATATAGGCCCAACACCATAGTAGAAGAAACATGCCCATATCATGATGCTTGCACCACCATGCTTCACTGTCTTCACTGTGAACTGTGGCTTGAATTCAGAGTTTGGGGGTCATCTCACAAACTGTCTGTGGCTCTTGGACCCAAAAGAACAATTTTACTCTCATCAGTCCACAAAATATTCCTCCATTTCTCTTTAGGCCAGTTGATGTGGTCTTTGGCAAATTGTAACCTCTTCTGCACATCTTTTATTTAACAGAGGGACATTGCAAGGGATTGTTGCAAATAAATTAGCTTCACACAGGTGTCTTCTGTCACAGCACTTACAGGTAACTCCAGACTGTCTTTGATCATCCTGGAGCTGATCAATGGGTGAGCCTTTGCCATTCTGGTTATTCTTCTGTCCATTTTGATGGTTGTTTTCCGTTTTCTTCCACGCGTCTGTTTTTTTTTGTCCATTTTAAAGCATTGGAGATCATTGTAGATGAACAGCCTATAATTTTTTGCACCTGCGTATAAGTTTTCCCCTCTCCAATCAACTTTTTAATCAAACTACGCTGTTCTTCAGAACAATGTCTTGAACGTCCCATTTTCCTCAGGCTTTCAAAAAGAAAAGCATGTTCAACAGGTGCTGGCTTCATCCTTAAATAGGGGACACCTGATTCACATCTGTTTGTTCCACAAAACTGACGAACTCACTGACTGAATGCCACACTACTATTATTGTGAACACCCCCTTTTCTACTTTTTTTTACTAATAGCCCAATTTCATAGCCTTAAGAGTGTGCATATCATGAATGCTTGGTCTTGTTGGATTTGTGAGAATCTACTGGTACCTTGTTTCCCATGTAACTAAGAAATAGACTCAAAACCTGATTAATCTTTTTAGTCACATAGCACTACTATTATTCTGAACACTACTGTATTTGACACTCCAGTAACACATGCTCAACCGTCTCCCTTCTGCTGCATCTCAAACACTGACAAGTTTCATGTTTTCCAATGATGTTGAAAGTATCATTTAAACCTGTCTGACCTATATTATAGTTGTGTGATTACTTCTTCTTCCCTGGGACTCCATCTCCCCTGTCTCCCTGATACATCCTCTCCCTGAATTTTATGTAAAAAACTGACCATTAGATTCCCTGTCCCATTGCTGCTGCCATGCTTTGTTGATTTCTGTTTTGATTTCATTAGTCGAAAAAAAAAAAAAAAATATATATATATATATATATATATATATATATATATAAACACATACACATGGCTAGTGTTGGAGTCACAGTTTTCTTAGGGAATAATGGAAAAATTGACTCAGACATGTACAAAAAAAGTGTTCATCAAGAAGAGTTCAAAGTTTATTGCATGTAAGAAACTTTCAGGCACTATTTAATCTAATAGTCCTTATTTTCAGCCTTTCAAAACAAAGAGCCAATTTTCACTGAAACCTGCTCCATGTATTTTAAAGATACCCTCTTTTGTTTTGTTATTTTTAATATACCATTAACTTTGTGGCAGCAGTAGTACTTTGTCAAGGTGATTTGGAACAAAAACATGCAGAATGTCGGCCCTCCGTGTGGTCCACCTGACGCTAACTTGCCGTCAGTCATATTCTCTTTCGACATCCACTTACACATGTGCATGGTGAAAACCTGAGCATCTAGAAAACTACTTACTTGTACTTCAGTACTCAATGAGGAGTGACAGTGTGTCAGAATTATTTAAATATGTCGCATGACCTAAACCAGAGTCGGTGCAAACACAAACACCCTAAAACACTATAATCCTTGAGACTTACATTTTACAATGCTGAGTATTTTCCAAAGACTTGCCAGAAATGTGTTCAAAAACACACTGAATTACAGTCTCCCCAGTCAGATGGCTGACAAAGAGCCAAAAACACAATTTTAAGGACTGCCCGCGTAACATCCAGCTTCATTTATTCTTCACCTCTAGTCCTTTCTCTGCTCTGAGGGCCTGGCTGCTGGAGGAGATGAAGTTGACCCAGTGCTTCAGGTCTTCTGGAAACTCAGGACACTCCACCTGCAATGACATCACCATCAGACAAACTGTTCCCTCTCCATTAGCAAATCTGCTATCACCACCCCCCCATCAAGGAGGTTGATTTGAGTGGCAGCAGGATATACCCAAAGGGCTTGAACAAATTTAAATATGTTCTAGGATCAAGAGGCGGATATGCTTTTGATAGTTGATCCCAATTCCTTTGATTCTGTAATTAGAACAAAAGTTGCTGACTGTCAATCAGCAATCAGGATTATCAATCTCAATGCAAAATTAAGCTCTGATGGAGGGATGTGCCCTGAGTTCGTTTCTAGTACAACCTCTGGCAAAAAATATGGAATCAGCGGCCTCGGAGGATGTTCATTCAGTTGTTTAATTTTGTAGAAAAAAAAGCAGATCACAGACATGACACAAAACTAAAGTCATTTCAAATGGCAACTTTATGGCTTTAAGAAACCAGGAAAAAAAAAATTGTGGCAGTCAGTAACGGTTACTTTTTTAGACCAAGCAGAGGGAAAAAAATATGGAATCACTCAATTCTGAGGAAAAAATTATGGAATCATGAAAAACAAAAGAACGCTCCAACACATCACTAGTATTTTGTTGCACCACCTCTGGCTTTTATAACAGCTTGCAGTCTCTGAGGCATGGACTTAATGAGTGACAAACAGTACTCTTCATCAATCTGGCTCCAACTTTCTCTGATTGCTGTTGCCAAATCAGCTTTGCAGGTTGGAGCCTTGTCATGGACCATTTTCTTCAACTTCCACCAAAGATTTTTAATTGGATTAAGATCCGGACTATTTGCAGGCCATGACAATGACCCTATGTGTCTTTTTGCAAGGAATGTTTTCACAGTTTTTGCTCTATGGCAAGATGCATTATCATCTTGAAAAATGATTTCATCATCCCCAAACATCCTTTCAATTGATGGGATAAGAAAAGTGTCCAAAATATCAACGTAAACTTGTGCATTTATTGATGATGTAATGATAGCCATCTCCCCAGTGCCTTTACCTGACATGCAGCCCCATATCATCAATGACTGGAAATTTACATGTTCTCTTCAGGCAGTCATCTTTATAAATCTCATTGGAACGGCACCAAACAAAAGTTCCAGCATCATCACCTTGCCCAATGCAGAGTCGAGATTCATCACTGAATATGACTTTCATCCACAGTCCACGATTGCTTTTCCTTAGCCCATTGTAACCTTGCTTTTTTCTGTTTAGGTGTTAATGATGGCTTTCGTTTAGCTTTTCTGTATGTAAATCCCATTTCCTTTAGGCGGTTTCTTACAGTTCGGTCACAGACGTTGACTCCAGTTTCCTCCCATTCGTTCCTCATTTGTTTTGTTGTGCATTTTCGATTTTTGAGACATATTGCTTTAAGTTTTCTGTCTTGACGCTTTGATGTCTTCCTTGGTCTACCAGTATGTTTGCCTTTAACAACCTTCCCAAGTTGTTTGTATTTGGTCCAGAGTTTAGACACAGCTGACTGTGAACAACCAACATCTTTTGCAACACTGTGTGATGATTTACCCTGTTTTAAGAGTTTGATAATCCTCTCCTTTGTTTCAATTGACATCTCTCGTGTTGGAGCCATGATTCATGTCAGTCCACTTGGTGCAACAGCTCTCCAAGGTGTGATCACTCCTTTTTAGATGCAGACTAACGAGCAGATCTGATTTGATACAGGTGTTAGTTTTGGGGATAAAAATTTACAGGGTGATTCCATAATTTATTCCTCAGAATTGAGTGAGTCCATATTTTTTTCCCTCTGCTTGGTCTAAAAAAGTAATCGTTACTGACTGCCACAATTTTTTTTCTTGATATTTTATAGTGTTTCTTAAAGCCAGAAAGTTGCCATTTGAAATGACTTTAGTTTTGCGTCATGTCTGTGATCTGCTTTTTTTCTACAAAATTAAACAACTGAATGAATATCCTCCAAGGCCGGTGATTCCATAATTTTTGCCAGGGGTTGTATCAGTAGGCGGTGAAGACATGTGTTCACTATATACAGTATTACAGCATTCCACTGTGAAAAACTTTCAGCCACCCTACTATGCTGATTAAAATGTCATTTTTTCTTTTCTCACTAATTTGTCAATTGAAAATGAAATTTCAAATACCCCCAAAATTTATATTCAACAAATGCTCCCCCTTCCCCCCCCACACATATTTTTCTCCACAAAAGAAATTAATCAGCTAAACCTTATTTTCAAAGACCACTCGATCAGGAAATGATGCGAAAACATGACTAAATACAACCCAATTTTCTTATAAGTTTCAGAAAATGTAGTTTTATCACCTAAAAGAAATTCATTTTAAGGGGAAAATGATCTCACATTTTACTTATTTGATCCAAAAAAAGATGGCTTAAAAGTGTTAATTTTAGATACGTTTGCAGCTTTTCAATATAAAAAAAAGTCATGTTTTAATCATATTCTGCACATGCTTTTAAAACTGTCTTTTGTTTATATACACTCACCACTTTATTAGGCACACCTTGCTAATACTGGGTTAGACCCCCTCTTGCCTTCATAACTGCCTTAATTCTTTGTGGCACAGATTCAACAAGGCGTTGGTCCATAGTGACATGATGGCATTACGCAATCACTCATATAACCAGTCTTCCCATTCTCCTCTGACCTCAACAAGGCAATTTTCATCCACACAACTGTCGCTCACTGAATATTTTCTCTTCTTTGAATCATTCTCTGTAAACTCTAGAGATTGTTGTGCGTGAAAATCCCAGTAGATCAGCAGTTTCTGAAATACTCAGACCAGCCTGCCTGGCACCAATAACCATGCCACGTTCAAAGTAATTTAAATCCTCATTCTTTCCCATTCTGATGCTCGCTTTGAACTTCAGCAAGTCATCTTCACCACGTTTTCGTAGATGACTGAAATGTATCAAGTTGCTGCCATGTGATTGGCTGATTAGCTATTTATGTTAACAAGCAATTGAACACGTGTACCTAATAAAATGGCCGGTGAGTGTATATGTTGTAGTCTTACACACCTCTCTGCAGCTTCTCTCCCCCTGCCATCCCCTCATTACCCCATCCCCGTAGAGATGGTGCCTGCTCCCAGACCATCAATAACCAGCAAAAATCTATTTAAGCATAAAAATTCAAAAAGAAAAAATAATATAGCACCTTCAACTGCACCACAGACTAAAACAGTTAAATGTGGTCTATTAAACATTAGGCCTCTCTCTTCTAAGTCCCTGTTAGTAAATGATATAATAATTGATCAACATATTGATTTATTCTGCCTTACAGAAACCTGGTTACAGCAGGATGAATATGTTAGTTTAAATGAGTCAACACCCCCGAGTCACACTAACTGCCAGAATGCTCGTAGCACGGGCCGAGGCAGAGGATTAGCAGCAATCTTCCATTCCAGCTTATTAATTAATCAAAAACCCAGACAGAGCTTTAATTCAAAGCTTGACTCTTAGTCTTGTCCATCCAAATTGGAAGTCCCAAAAACCAGTTTTGTTATTATCTATCGTCCACCTGGTCGTTACTGTGAGTTTCTCTGTGAATTTTCAGACCTTTTGTCTGACTTAGTGCTTAGCTCAGATAATTATAGTGGGCGATTTTAACATCCTTCAGATGCTGAGAATGACAGCCTCAACACTGCATTTAATCTATTATTAGACTCAATTGGCTTTGCTCAAAATGTAAATGAGTCCACCCACCACTTTAATCATATCTTAGATCTTGTTCTGACTTATGGTATGGAAATTGAAGACTTAACAGTATTCCCTGAAAACTCCCTTCTGTCTGATCATTTCTTAATAACATTTACATTTACTCTGATGGACTACCCAGCAGTGGGGAATAAGTTTCATTACACTAGAAGTCTTTCAGAAAGCGCTGTAACTAGGTTTAAGGATATGATTCCTTCTTTATGTTCTCTAATGCCATATACCAACACAGTGCAGAGTAGCTACCTAAACTCTGTAAGTGAGATAGAGTATCTCGTCAATAGTTTTATATCCTCATTGAAGACAACTTTGGATGCTGTAGCTCCTCTGAAAAAGAGAGCTTTAAATCAGAAGTGCCTGACTCCATGGTATAACTCACAAACTCGCAGCTTAAAGCAGATAACCCGTAAGTTGGAGAGGAAATGGCATCTCACTAATTTAGAAGATCTTCACTTAGCCTGGAAAAACAGTCTGTTGCTCTATAAAAAAAGCCCTCCATAAAGCTAGGACATGTTACTACTCATCACTAATTGAAGAAAATAAGAACAACCCCAGGTTTCTTTTCAGCACTGTAGCCAGGCTGACAAAGAGTCAGAGCTCTATTGAGCAGAGTATTCCTTTAACTTTAACTAGTAATGACTTCATGAATTTCTTTGCTAATAAAATTTTAACTATTAGAGAAAAAAATACTCATAACCATCCCAAAGACGTATCATTATCTTTGGCTGCTTTCAGTGATGCCGGTATTTGGTTAGACTCTTTCTCTCCGATTGTACTGTCTGAGTTATTTTCATTAGTTACTTCCTCCAAACCATCAACATGTCTATTAGACCCCATTCCTACCAGGCTGCTCAAGGAAGCCCTACCATTATTTAATGCTTTGATCTTAAATATGATCAATCTATCTTTACTAGTTGGCTATGTACCACAGGCTTTTAAGGTGGCAGTAATTAAACCATTACTTAAAAAGCCATCACTTGACCCAGCTATCTTAGCTAATTATAGGCCAATCTCCAACCTTCCTTTTCTCTCAAAAATTCTTGAAAGGGTAGTTGTAAAACAGCTAACTGATCATCTGCAGAGGAATGGTCTATTTGAAGAGTTTCAGTCAGGTTGTAGAATTCATCATAGTACAGAAACAGCATTAGTGAAGGTTACAAATGATCTTCTTATGGCCTCAGACAGTGGACTTATCTCTGTGCTTGTTCTGTTAGACCTCAGTGCTGCTTTTGATACTGTTGACCATAAAATTTTATTACAGAGATTAGAGCATGCCATAGGTATTAAAGGCACTGTGCTGCGGTGGTTTGAATCATATTTATCTAATAGATTACAATTTGTTCATGTAAATGGGGAATCTTCTTCACAGACTAAGGTTAATTATGGAGTTCCACAAGGTTCTGTGCTAGGACCAATTTTATTCACTTTATACATGCTTCCCTTAGGCAGTATTATTAGACGGCATTGCTTAAATTTTCATTGTTACGCAGATGATACCCAGCTTTATCTATCCATGAAGCCAGAGGACACACACCAATTAGCTAAACTACAGGATTGTCTTACAGACATAAAGACATGGATGACCTCTAATTTCCTGCTTTTAAACTCAGATAAAACTGAAGTTATTGTACTTGGCCCCACAAATCTTAGAAACATGGTGTATAACCAGATCCTTACTCTGGATGGCATTACCCTGACCTCTAGTAATACTGTGAGAAATCTTGGAGTCATTTTTGATCAGGATATGTCATTCAATGCGCATATTAAACAAATATGTAGGACTGCTTTTTTGCATTTACGCAATATCTCTAAAATTAGAAAGGTCTTGTCTCAGAGTGATGCTGAAAAACTAATTCATGCATTTATTTCCTCTAGGCTGGACTACTGTAATTCATTATTATCAGGTTGTCCTAAAAGTTCCCTGAAAAGCCTTCAGTTAATACAAAATGCTGCAGCTAGAGTACTAACGGGGACTAGAAGGAGAGAGCATATCTCACCCATATTGGCCTCTCTTCATTGGCTTCCTGTTAATTCTAGAATAGAATTTAAAATTCTTCTCCTTACTTATAAGGTTTTGAATAATCAGGTCCCATCTTATCTTAGGGACCTCTTAGTACCATATCAGCCCAATAGAGCACTTCGCTCTCAGACTGCAGGCTTACTTGTAGTTCCTAGGGTTTGTAAGAGTAGAATGGGAGGCAGAGCCTTCAGCTTTCAGGCTCCTCTCCTGTGGAACCAGCTCCAAATTCAGATCAGGGAGACAGACACCCTCTCTACTTTTAAGATTAGGCTTAAAACATTCCTTTTTGCTAAAGCTTATAGTTAGGGCTGGATCAGGTGACCCTGAACCATCCCTTAGTTATGCTGCTATAGACTTAGACTGCTGGGGGGTTCCCATGATGCACTGAGTGTTTCTTTCTCTTTTTGCTCTGTATGCACCACTCTGCATTTAATCATTAGTGATTGATCTCTGCTCCCCTCCACAGCATGTCTTTTTCCTGGTTCTCTCCCTCAGCCCCAACCAGTCCCAGCAGAAGACTGCCCCTCCCTGAGCCTGGTTCTGCTGGAGGTTTCTTCCTGTTAAAAGGGAGTTTTTCCTTCCCACTGTCGCCAAGTGCTTGCTCTCAGGGGGTCGTTTTGACCGTTGGGGTTTTTACATAATTATTGTATGGCCTTGCCTTACAATATAAAGCGCCTTGGGGCAACTGTTTGTTGTGATTTGGCGCTACATAAATAAAATTGATTGATTGATTGATTGATATGAACTGTGTGTCTGTAATTCAATTCAGACTTCCATTAAGTCAGACTGTGACACATTTGCTCACACTAATGACTGTGAATACATTGGACGACTGTCCACTC
Organism: Thalassophryne amazonica; assembly: GCF_902500255.1. Taxonomy (NCBI): domain Eukaryota; kingdom Metazoa; phylum Chordata; class Actinopteri; order Batrachoidiformes; family Batrachoididae; genus Thalassophryne; species Thalassophryne amazonica. The sequence goes on along the minus strand of NC_047114.1, from coordinate 79,311,537 downwards.
AAAGGTCTTCCTCCTTACCTTCCTCTTACATAGATGCTGCATGATCTTATCCGGGCTGCTGAGTATGACGCTCTGCTTGCAGTACATGACAGCACACACTAATCCGTCTTTTCTTGACACAAATCTCTGCTCCAGGAAAAAGGCTTTGTCATCCCAAGAGACAATCCGACTCCGCAGCTCATAACCCTCACCTATATAAAGAGCCCTGCGGTAACGGATGGTGGTAGCACCCACCACCATGGTAGCACCAAGAGCTCGCAAGGCCTTGAACACACCATTTCGCATGTACAACGAGAAGCGGGCAAAGTCACACTCCCGGAGGTAACGAGCATTGTTCATATGGCACATGTCGATATCGTTTAGAAGGACCCGCCCTCTCAGGATCTGCTCTGCTGTGACATCCCAGACAGGAGGCTGGAACCAGGCTCGGACAAGCACCGCTGCTACCCGCAGGAAGTACCACACATCCAGACAACAGAAGAGAGCCAGCAAGCCGGTCAGCACCCCCAGCACGAAACCCATCTCTTCTGGGTGAAGGACAGAAATGGAAGGTTACTACAATGTGGGAAAAGTAGCATAGTGGGCATATTAGTGTAGAGTGGGATCATAAAATTTCCACAAGTTACGCTGTAAAAACTACTGTACATTCAGCTCTGACAGATACAGGTGAATCTCCAATTTGGAGTCATGTTGTCAACATTTAAATCAATAATATGCAGTTATTCCTTTATATTTTAAAGAAGAACACTGGCACAGTGGGGCATGTCTAGGGTTACTGACAAGGTTGGGTAGGATTACTTTGAAAGAATACATGTGGATTACATGTATGTATGTACATACATTTGGATTACTTGTAAACTGATTACATTTCAAAGTAATCCTACCCAACCTTGGTTACTGAGGTGGGCACATGCAAAGCAGGCTTCATGCTTCCTAATTATTTATGAAGCTACAGGCCTGTTTCCACTGCAGGAACTTTTGGTGTGAAGCCCATTGCTGTGGGGGTCAAAATGTCAAATGGTAAAGATCACTTTGTAGAAATCTCATTGAGCACAGTAACTTCTTGTTATAACTACCCAATTGTTCACAAACGTGGCATGTGTGATGGGCATGCTGACACTAAGAAGTCTGTTGATTTTGGGGTCAAAAGGCGAAGGTCACTGGAGCATACTTCGTAAAAAAAAAATCTTTTTAGCACAGTAAACTGCCCAATTCCACCCAACTTGGAATATGCATTATGCAAAATGACCCAAAGCTCAAAACCACTGATCCACACTTGGTAAAAGCCTTATATAGAAAAGCATCACTTAATGGCAATTTTAACGTTTGCTCAGGGTGCCGTGGGTTCCTGTAGACTATGTGCTTGTTTTAAGTTTTCTGTACTTTCTGTGCATATTTTCTGACATGGTAGAAAAACTAGTTTGTGACAGATTCCCATATTTGACCCACTGGCATGTGAAACTGATACTGGCAGAGCACCAAGTTGAATTATGGCTTATTGCTCCATAAATTAACCAGATTGTCACGGAGAGTGTGTTGCTGTCATCTGATTTTATTTCAATGAGAGTTACTGTTTCGGGTCTTCATGAAGCTATATTTCAGGTTCAGCAGGTTTCATGAAGCTGTATCAGGTTCAGCAGGACAAACAGCTTCTTCCCCCCAGCACGGGTTTGTATTTAATTCATAAAAACGTACAAACAAAAGCGTTTTTGAAAAATACTAAAATATTTCATAAAAAAAAAAAAAGCTGATGTGATTTTAAAGAGCTGCGCTACAAGTCTCACCATAAATTACTGTTTACGCGTCAGAAATGTTATAAACTCGCGTAAACACACACTTTATAGCAACTGCGCATGAACAGAATATAAAACACTTCTGGCTGAAGTTTTCATCGACGACTCCGTTTACTCACCTCCTGCTGTCCACATACTTTTACTCACAAAGTGCCTAAAGCTGTTAAATAAATTAGACAACAGCAGAACAGGAGCAGGAACTGACGTCTGTTACTTTCAAAATAAAAGCACGCATATGGGCTTTTTCGGTGTTTTAAATTGAGAACAAAATTAGATTCGGGTAGAGAAGATAAGATACTGTTTAAAAAAACAGTTTATGTCGATCTATTTTCTTATCTGTTGTTTTATATATATATATATATATATATATATATATATATATATATATATATACACGAGGTCTGTCAATAAAGTATAGGTCCTTTTTATTTTTTTCAAAAACTCTATGGATTTCATTCATATGTTTTTACGTCAGACATGCTTGAACCCTGGTGCGCATGCGTGAGTTTTTCCACGCCTGTCGGTGACGTCATTTGTGAGCACTCCTTGTGGGAGGAGTCGTCCAGCCCCTCGTCAGAATTCCTTTGTCTGAGAAGTTGCTGAGAGACTGGCGCTTTGTTTGATCAAAATTTTTTCTAAACCTGTGAGACACATCGAAGTGGACACGGTTCGAAAAATTAATCTGGTTTTCGGTGAAAATTTTAACGGCTGATGAGAGATTTTGAGGTGATACTGTCGCTTTAAGGACTTCCCACGGAGCGAGACGTCGTGCAGCACTCCCAGGCGCCGTCGTCAGCCTGTTTCAAGCTGAAAACCTCCACATTTCAGGCTCTATTGATCTAGGACGTCGTGAGAGAACAGAGAAGTTTCAGAAGAAGTCGGTTTCAGCATTTTATCCGGATATTCCACTGTTAAAGGAGATTTTTTTAATGAAAGACGTGCGGGCGGATTGCAGCGTCGGCTTGCAGCCGCTGCGACGCTCCGCCACAGGAAAAACACCTCCGTTGGAAGCCTTAAGGACAAGTTGGAACATGTCCAGCTGTTAAACAATTTCTCAGATACTCACTCCACTGAAAGCCATCAAAAGCCGCCTGGATTTTACAAATGGTTATCAACGCGGAGGTGTTTCTCCTGTGCCGCCGCACCGCGCGCGTCCACACGTCTTTCATTAAACAAATCTCCTTTAATAGTGGAATATCCGGATAAAATGCTGAAACTGACTTCTTCTGAAACTTCTGTTCTTTTTTTTTTTTTTTTTAAAGCAATTAAGCTGAAAGCAATAATGCGTGACTTTTGCATGTGGATGTGACAACAGATCAGTGGTTCACAGGGAGGAGAATGGGGGGGATCAGGTCACTTTTTAAAATGTATGCTTTAAATTTAAATTGCTTAAGACAGGAAGACTAAATAAAATATGCTAATAAAGTTTAAAAAATTTTGAATTTTTAAATATTATGAACTAATCATCTTTAATGAGACCTCATATTGGAGTCATCTCATCTCAGATTTTTAGAAAAGTTACTTCTTTCGGCTGCTCCCGTTAGGGGTTGACACAGCAGATTGATCGTTTTTATCTCACCCTGTCCTCTTAACTTCCTCTGTCACACCAATAACCTACATGTCCTCCCTCAGCACATCCATAAACCTCTTTTTCCTCCTGCCTGGTGGCTCCATCAGCATGCTTCTCACTATATATATGTAACGGAGGCCAGCAGGTGTCGCTGTGCAGATGTAGTTAGTAAACCTCACTCCCAACAGCTCAAAAGGATTCTCTGGTCACAAGGTTTCTGGTTAGAGAGTCCGACTACCATGCCGGAGCTCGTGAGTTCACGTCCCGAGGGGAGCGAATGGGTGGAGTCATAACACAACGCAGAGTGCAGCCACTACAATGGTGCCGTGACCTGGATGGGGGTGAGTGTAATGGAGGCCAGCAGGTGTCGCTGTGCAGATGTAGTTAGTAAACCTCACGCCCAACAGCTCAAAAGGATTCTCTGGTCACAAGGCCAGAGCCCTGGGTTTTAGCCTTCTGGTTAGAGAGTCCAACTCCCATGCCGGAGCTAGTGAGTTGCGTCCTGAGGGGAGCGAATGGGCGGAGTCATAACAACAATGCAGTGTGCAGCCGCTACATATACCCTTGGCCCATCCTCTGCACATCCAAACTATCTCAATCTCCTCACCTATTTGAACTTGTCTCCAAATCAGTGCTGTTCCTCTAACAAGTTCATTCCTAACCTTGTCCATTCTCATTACTCCCAGAGAGAATCTAAACATCTTCAACTCTGCCACCTTCAGCTCCGCCTCCTGTCTTTTGTTAGTGCGACCTAAGCCATACAACATAGCTGGTCTTTCTTTTAAACTTTCTCTTTCACTCTTGCAGTTTCCTTTCACCTTTCTCCACCCTGCCTGCACAGTCTTCTTCACCACTCCACAACACTCTCCATTACTTGGAGAGTTGACCAAAATATTTAAACTCATCTACTTTCACCACCTCTATTCCTTTAACTGCACTGTTCCACCAGGAGCCCTCTCATTCACACACAGTTTTGCCCTAAAGGACTTTCATTCCCTTTCCCTCCAGAGTGTATCTCCAGGCTAGTCTTATCCTAGACCAGGATGAGACCAGCTGCTCCTGCAAGTGCCTAGGTCAAAACGAAAGATCAGGGGGACAGGGCTTTTTCTGTTGTTGCTCCCAAACTGTGGAACAGCTTGCCTCTGGGTGTTACAGTGAACATCATAGCCCCATCGAGACTCCTGTCTGATCTTATCCATCAAACCATCGGCCTGGCATCCTAGGGCCTGGCGCCGGACTGACCTCAGGATGCCCTGCTTGTTGCTCCAATGATTGGAGGCCCTGCCTTTGTTGGAGGCCCCAAGCGTTGTGGTACTGGACACACTAAGTTTTAAGACCCAAAATGTTCTGCTTTTTAATTTCAGTTAAGGACTGTTTTTTGTTGATCTTCTGTTTATTTTTCCTTCTAAGAAAAACATTGTAACTGCTAGAATGTCCTAAGTAGTGTGTCACCCCTCTGAGTCTGGTCTGCTTGAGGTTTCTTCCTCATTATCATCAGAGGGAGTTTTTCTTTTTACTGCGTAAATGTTTTGTTGTGATAAATATCTCATATCTGCGCTTTGCCATTCAATTAGAAGTCTAACTTTTATAAGTCTCAATTTATCCCTTTTTAATTAGCCTCAGGTTTTCTTCACATCAGGTTCACATCCTGAGATATTTTGCAAGAGCAAATTCATAGGGTTTCCCCAGTTTTGTTTGATCTTTTTCACTTTCCTGTTCCACCACCAAGTTTCCTTGTTTTCATTCCTCTACCCAGATGTCAGACCTAGTACCCTGTCTCTTTCACACCTGCAGTCATTGTTTTCCAGAATCACTTCACCTGCCTATCTCACCTCCTCCCTGAATTTCACACGAGTCTTCTGATCCTTTGTTCCTCACATTTGATTCAGTCTCAGCATTAAAGTTGGAATTAAGTTGCTCCTTGTGACAACCAGGGCACTTATGACTCAGTGAAAATAAGGTTTGCCAAACGACCCATCCCCAACCATAGCCATTAAGAAAAAAGGTACTGAACTTTGAATTTTAATTTCTTAAAACAATTTTACAAACATGAGATGAAAAAGTTTGTTTAATGTGACAATAACTGCTCTCCAAACAGGAGATGAACCACTACAAGCTGTCAAGTCAAAAAACTACAGATTCACTTGTTCAAGAAAACATTTTTCTATGTAAAGTGTCAGATTCAATTTCTAAACTTTTATTACCATATTCAGCTTTAAGAAAGATGTAAATCAGCTTATACAGCATTCTTTCTATTAAGGCAAAGATACAATTAAGATTCTACTGCACTGCCAAAGATCAGCACACATACTTCTCTGAAGAAGATGATCTCCACAAAACAATGTTCTTATCTAATGTTAACATTACAAAAAGTCAAACTTGACCATATGAAACAGTAAAGCTCCATTTTTGGAAATTACAGAGCTTTCTCCTTCCACATGTTCACTGAATTTGCCGTGAGCGATGATCCATCACCATTTTCTTCATCTCACGGTCCATCTTCAAGTCACCAAGTGTGAGCTCATTCCTTGGACCAGCTGATGGATCATACCGGTGTCTACAAAAAAAAAAAAACAGTGACCATGAGAAAACTAGAAGCACTCAGAGTGCAGACCTCCGCCAAGGCCATAGGGTCACTGACGTCACATGGAATACCCTTTCGCAAAGAGACTTATTCCACATCATTTCACGCATCTGCCGTCGTGTTTCAGATTCAGTGGTTAACCCTCTGGGGTCCGAGGGCATTTTTTGGACAGTTCACTCGCCTGGCATAAATGTTTTATTATTGCTGTTAACAGCTCTCCCTGCACCCCACAATCAAGTTTTATGCCTCTTTTTCAGGACAACCTGTACTTTGAAAATATGTATGCTATAGTTGTGTTTTATAAGTGTAATACAGGCTTACAATTAGAAATAAGAAAGGAAAAAGTAAAGCGGAAAATAATTTTCCACACACATTTATTCAAAACACACAGCAAACTATAATACACAACTGTTTTGACACTTTATAAAGATAATTTGGGCTCTTGTGTGAAAGACTGTACAACAAAAAGGTTCAAACAATAAACAAATGCACATTTTGAACAATATATACAAAATGGTCTATGCGTTGTCTTCATTTCAAAGCAATTTCTGTCTGCTATTACACAAAGGTCACATCACAAACTTCTACTATGAAGTTGACTGTTCTGTCCTGCTCTGAAAGCAACATTCACACTTTGAGGCTCATTCAGTTTGGGGAGCGTCCCCTCCCCCCTCGCTCCATTGATATGGTAAATAGTGTTTTACGCGGGGGCAAGAGAGCTTGAGAGTTAACTTTTCAGCAGAAAAAGTAAGTTTCTATCTCATATCATTAAAAAGTTTAGAATTTAGGAAAACTTGATCTCAGCCGTCATATACGATGGCGTCGGCCCCAGAGGGTTAAACCCTTAGATCTTCAGCAAATGTATTTATAAAGAGAAACTGCATGAACTACACAAGTTTTTTTTTAATTTTCTAATGACAAGTTTATTCAATGAGGAGAAACAAATGCTAAATTATTGTTGTGTCATAACTTCATTATTGTTTAGCCTTTGTGAACATGCTGTCTTCATGAAGTTAGATGCAAAAATGTTGAAATTGGTCCTATCCTGCAATGATAAAGAATCCTTAAAAAAAATTACTGGATCCGGATCGTGTTCCGGATCATTACCAAAATTTAATGACTTCTAAGTTAGGCCAAGATACACCCCTGGTAAAAATTTCATTGAACTCCGTTGAGGATTTTTGAGTAATCCTGCTAACAAACCAACCAACCAGCGCAATCGAAAACATAACCTTCCTGGCGGATGTAACAAATCTAGCCTACAATGTCAATGCAACACTTTTTTTCGGTGGGGGGGGTGTCATGGTAGGTTTAGTCTATCATGTTTAAAACAAAAGTGACAGGGACATTGCTGCTTCTTTCTAATGCAGCCATATTATAGAAAGACTAACCTACACATTATTTAAATACAATTTTGTTTTATCACATTTTAAGGGGGCGACTTTTCTACAGGTTTAACTTAGGCCCAGATAAATATTGATTTAAATATTTTAGTTGTTAAAATTACTATTAAGTAGTAGTATGAAAAATATCTTCAACAGTGGACCTTTAATCAAGGGGTGTTGTTGAAGGCACGCCCCCCCCCCCAGCACCCTCTTTCCCTCTGGATTCGCCCCCATTTTACAGTCTGAGTAGGAACAATCAAGAATTTGTGTATTTATGTGGAAAGCATGACTTGATTGAGAAGTAAGAAGGTCTTATGAGTGCATTTTATGCTATGTCATCCTCAGAAAGATTTTTAAGTGTATTTTGAAAACAAAGAAAGAAAAAACACAAAGGCATTAGTTTGTGTCGTTATGCGTTGTGGGTCTTGCAGCTGTGTTTTCAGCTAGTTTAACCACAGCAAGAGCATTCGGAGACAAAGACTGAAAAAAATTTTTTAAAAATATCTTTGTAAAACTCTGCACTCTGCTCACTGTGTCGGTCGTCACCGCGCTGTGACACACTCAAACACACCGCTCCCCTTCCCCTGCAGCAGAGTACAGGAAGGACACAGAGGAAGAGACACAGGGACTCACTGCCAGGAGGAGGAAAAAACAATAAAACCAGACAGACAGACAGACAGACATTCTAAAAATTGATCTTTGAAGGTTCTGACCGTGGTAAATTTTATATCCCGTAGTGACGGAGTACTTTAATCCCTCTGTATGGTTGTGAGATGCTAACCAGGACCAAAGCTAGATGTGGACCCTAGGGTATCATTGGAATGGACCGTGTTAAACAAGAGGTTAAGAGGTTTCTTTCAAGACGAGAAGTATCACTAACACTCAGGGTTAGCTTTGACATTTTGGCCATGTGTTGCATTTCTCATGGAATGATCCAGCCTAGTGGTGCCAAGACAGAGGGGGTGTCCGCATTTCACCTGTCTGCAGCAGACAGATGATTACCTTCCAGAGGTGGTGATGGACTTGTTCTCAGTCTGGATGGTTGCCAGACCATCCAGGGGAGGTAATGGTCTAGTGGTTAAGGCGTTGAGCTTGAGGCCAGAAGATCCTTGGTTCAAATCCAAGCCTGACCGGAAATTACTAAGGGCCCTTGGGTAAGGTCCTTAATCCGCTAGTTGCTCCCGGTGTGTAGTGAGCGCCTTGTATGGCAGCACCCTGACATCGGGGTGAATGTGAGGCATTATTGTAAAGTGCTTTGAGCGTCTGATGCAGATGGAAAAGCACTATATAAATGCAGTCCATTTACATTTATTTACCATTTGCCACACGAGACCAGAGGCAGTTCTGTGGTGTGGCGGATGCAGCTACACACAACACTGGTGCATGCTTCCAGACCTAGAGCACCATAGCTTCAAGTTCTACTCAAGTCTCTTTGATAAAAAGGTTGTCGTGCTCAAAAGGTGCAACAGTGACGATTTTCTAGAATTAGTGGCGGTAAAAACTGACTTTACCGTTTGAGATGCTCCTCGATGGCTTTCCGCTCATACACTGTGCCATAGATTGTTTTGACAGGATCAACAAACATCTTCTTGGTAAGCGGACAGATGAGATGTCGGGGTATGTACTGTGGCAGCGCATCCACCAATTCCTAAAGTAAATAAATAAAAAAGATATTAGACTATACATTCTTTAAGAAAAATGCCAGACACCACAACTGTGACAGTTAGCTGTAAAACTGCTTTAACATTGTTACAAGATGACAAATGCTCATTATTCACCTTCTCAATGTCATCCAATGAGCTCCCTGCAGCTTCTTTTGTACATTTTTTGGCTTCCCGTTCATAAGTCTCACGATTGGTCAGGAACTCCTCAGCCAAAATGCTTTCAAAGGACACACAAACAAAGCTCATCTCAATTACAGTAGTGTTCAGAATAATAGTAGTGCTATGTGACTAAAAAGATTAATCCAGGTTTTGAGTATATTTCTTATTGTTACATGAGAAACAAGGTACCAGTAGATTCAGTAGATTCTCACAAATCCAACAAGACCAAGCATTCATGATATGCACACTCTTAAGGCTATGAAAGTGGGCTATTAGTAAAAAAAACAAAAAAAACAACAAAAAAAAAGTAGAAAAGGGGGTGTTCACAATAATAGTAGCATCTGCTGTTGACGCTACAAACTCAAAACTATTATGTTCAAACTGCTTTTTTAGCAATCCTGTGAATCACTAAACTAGCATCTACTTGTATAACCACAGTTTTTCATGATTTCTTCACATCTGTGAGGCATTAATTTTGTTGGTTTGGAACCAAGATTTTGCTGGTTTACTAGTGTGCTTGGGGTCATTGTCTTGTTGAAACACCCATTTCAAGGGCATGTCCTCTTCAGCATAAGGCAACATGACCTCTTCAAGTATTTTGACATATCCAAACTGATCCATGATACACTGGTATGCGATATATAGGCCCAACACCATAGTAGGAGAAACATGCCCATATCATGATGCTTGCACCACCATGCTTCACTGTCTTCACTGTGAACTGTGGCTTGAATTCAGAGTTTGGGGGTCATCTCACAAACTGTCCGCGGCCCTTGGACCCAAAAAGAATTTTATTCTCATCAGTCCACAAAATATTCCTCCATTTCTCTTTAGGCCTCTTTGGCAAATTGTAACCTCTTCTGCACATGTCTTTTTTTTTTTAACAGAGGGACTTTGCGGGGGATTCTTGCAAATAAATTAGCTTCACACAGGCGTCTTCTGTCACAGCACTTACAGGTAACTCCAGACTGTCTTTGATCATCCTGGAGCTGATCAATGGGTGAGCCTTTGCCATTCTGGTTATTCTTCTATCCATTTTGATGGTTGTTTTCCGTTTTCTTCTACGCGTCTGTTTTTTTTTTTTGTCCGTTTTAAAGCAATGGAGATCATTGTAGATGAACAGCCTATAATTTTTTGCACCTGCGTATAAGTTTCCCCCCTCTCCAATCAACTTTTTAATCAAACTATGAAAGCCTGAGGAAAATGGGACGTTCAAGACATTGTTCAGAAGAACAGCAAAGCGAAAAGCATGTTCAACAGGTGCTGGCTTCATCCTTACATAGGGGACACCTGATTCTCACCTGTTTGTTCCACAAAATTGACAAACTCACTGACTGAATGCCACACTACTATTATTGTGAACACCCCCTTTTCTACTTTTTTTTTTAACTAACAGCCCAATTTCATAGCCTTACGAGTGTGCATAACATGAATGCTTGGTCTTGTTGGATTTGTGAGAATCTACTGAATCTACTGGTACCTTGTTTCCCATGTAACAATAAGAAATATACTCAAAACCTGGATTAATCTTTTTAGTCACATAGCACTACTATTGTGCTGTCCTCACAACACGTGTCTGTATGTTGCTAGACAGCCAGCGAACCATAAAGAAAACTCCGTACACAAGGCTTGCTTTTCTTGCTTTAGTCACCCTTTCTTGTTCACATACAAATGTAACAAAAATGTATGATGTGATGCGTGGTAACTGTAACAAACAAAGAAAACCGCAATTACTAGCCTGAACACGCAAACTACGGCCATATCACAAATAAAACCAAAACTTGGAAAGTTAACACTATGTCACGGGGCCATTGACTTCACCTGTGTGTGTGTGTGTGTGTGTGTGTGTGTGTGTGTGTGTGTGTGTGTGTGTGTGTGTGTGTGTGTGTGTGTGTGTGTGTGTGTGTGTGTGTGTGTGTGTGTGTGTGTGTGTGTGTGTGTCTGCAACCCCATCTGGATAATTAGGGATGAGGGAAAGGTGTGTAAAAGGCAGGGAGAGATAGGGTGCGAGGTGGAGCGGCGAGTCTTCAGGAGCTGAGAGGCACGAGGACGGAAGGGTAGTGGACCAGATCGAGCGTGCACGGAAGGACACCGCTGGGATAACCGAGTGGACACGTCGTGGGAACGGTGGAGGGGGAGCGTTTGCCAACCCCCCTCCTCTCAGCTAAGTGCCTTTTTGATGCTTCATTCGGCTGGACTTTGTGCTGTTTGTTTAGCGTTTGGCGTGATTGCTGTGGAGTTAAGCAGTAATCCTGCCTTAAGTGACGAGCCTGTGTTTATCGGTCGTCGACCAATCCATTCACAGTTTGGTCGTTTTGCAGCCCGCCCCTTTTCTCTTTAGGAGAGCAGATTGAGCGTGGATGAGCAAGGGAGGGGGAGAGAGAGACTGGACGCGCGCCGTTATCTAAATGAACCTTTTAGATAAGAGTATTTGTGGGTTTGTTTGTTTTTTTATTCATTTGTTTTCCTAATTTTATTTTATTTTTTCTTAACATTTGACGTTGTGGTTTAATAGAGATTACTCCCCTTGGACCGGAGGCTTCTAAATTGGGGCATTTGCCCCGTTACAACTACATAAGTAGTTTGATGCTTTGTACACGTAAGTACTCAAAGACAAAAATTTCCCAAGGTTCAAGTGTTTAGAAGAAGTCAGCGTGTTCATGAGGCTGTTCAACCACGTTTTTCTCTGCAAAACTAGCTTGCATGCACCAACAGGAAAAAAAAAAAAGATTGTCCATGATAGACAGGAGCGCTCACTCCGCTGCTACAAAAACGATCCTCTCAGAGGCGATGTCTCACCTTGTTTTCCCTTAAACATACAAGGTCTGTCCATAAAGTATAGGTCCTTTTTTTATTTTTTTCAAAAACTATATGGATTTCATTCATATGTTTTTACGTCAGACATGCTTGAACCCTGGTGCGCATGCGTGAGTTTTTCCACGCCTGTCGGTGACGTCATTCGCCTGGGAGGAGTCGTCCAGCCCCTCGTCAGAAGAGAGATGATGAGAGATGAGAGATTTTGAGGTGATACTGTCGCTTTAAGGACTTCCCACGGAGCAGGATGTCGTGCAGCGCTCCCAGGCGCCGTCGTCAGCCTGTTTCAAGCTGAAAAGCTCCACATTTCAGGCTCTATTGATCCAGGACGTTGTGAGAGAACATAAGTTTCAGAAGTCGGTTTCAGCATTTTATCCGGATATTCCACTGTTAAAGGAGATTTTTTTTTTTTAATGAAAGACGTGCGGACGGGTCCGCGCGTCGGGACGCAGCCGGCGCGGTGGCACAGGAAAAACACATCCGTGTTGATAACCATTTGTAAAATCCAGGCGGCTTTTGATGGCTTTCAGTGGAGTGAGTATATGAGAAACTGTTTAACAGCTGGACATGTTCCAACTTGTCCTTAAGGCTTCCAACAGAGGTGTTTTTCCTGTGGCGGAGCGTCGCGGCGGCTGCGAGCCGACGCTGCAATCCGCCCGCACGTCTTTCATTAAAAAATCTCCTTTAACAGTGGAATATCCGGATAAAATGCTGAAACCGACTTCTTCTATTCTCTCACGACGTCCTGGATCAATAGAGCCTGAAATGTGGAGCTTTTCAGCTTGAAACAGGCTGACGCCGCCGCCTGGGAGTGCTGCACGACATCCTGCTCCGTGGGAAGTCCTTAAAGCGACAGTATCACCTCAAAATCTCTCATCAGCCGTTAAAATGTTCCCCGAAAACCATCTTAATTGTTTGAACCGTGTCCACTTCGATGTGTCTCACAGGTTTAGAAAAAAATTTGATCAAACAAAGCGCCAGTCTCTCAGCAACTTCTCAGACAAAGGAATTCGGTCGAGGGGCTGGACGACTCCTCCCACAAGGAGTGTTCACAGGCGAATGACGTCACCGACAGGCGTGGAAAAACTCGCGCATGCGCACGAGGGTTCAAGCATGTCTGACGTAAAAACATATGAATGAAATCCATATAGTTTTTGAAAAAAATAAAAAGGACCTATACTTTATGGACAGCCCTAGTATTTTCTGAACTTTTCCACCATAAATTATACAATATTTATAACCAGTTTTTAACTTTCACAAATCCTAATTAACAAATTTAAACCACATGAAATTATTACTGTCTTACACACAAAGACATGACAACTATTATTCAGAACACTACTGTATACAAGAAGTCAATATGCTGCATACAACAGTCAATGTACAGCAGTTATTGGAATAAAGATGGTACGAATGTCCACAAAGTCCAGAGGTTTCAAATGAGCATATCTGCAACCACAGTGTAACATAATTGTGACAGCTACAGCTCCGAATTGGCTCTGCTGGCTGACGGCTCGACACACATGCAGATGATTGACACAGACTGAGGAAGTGCAAGCGAACATGTACAGCAATCAGAAAAAAAGCCAACCTGTCTAATGGATCATCAGGCTCAGGGATGATGAGCAGTCCGTAAACTGCATCAAGAATTTCCCTCATGGTGATATGGGCGTTGAAGTTGCGGTCAAATATGTTGTGGCAGATGCGCCCCACACTGTTGACATTGCAGTGGTATACCTTTATTTATGTTAAGAAAATCATTCATTTTAAATAAGGGAGTCAGCAGTCAGAGTGTGAGGCAGGGTGCACCCTGGACAGGATGCCAGGACTGAAGTGACTGTGCGGTTGCAGGGCCACATATAGAAACGAATGCATTCACACCCATGGGGTCAATTTAAAGTTTCCAATTCACCGAACCTGCATATCTTTGGATGTGGGAGGAAGCTGGAGCACCTGGAGGGAACCCATGCTAACACGGGGAGAACATGCAAACTCCCCACAGAAAGGCCCCAGGTGGGAATCAATCTCACCCCCTCCTTCTATGAGACAGTGTTAACTCCTAATCCACCGTGCCACTAAGAAAAATCTGTGTATTCTTCAACAAGCAACATCAGACTTTGGAAATAGGGGAAACAAAAACAAAAACTGACAAGATAATTTCAAGCTACATGCAACTTCAACAACAGCTGCTCTTAATTTTCATCATAAATGTGACAGGATGACATCACACAACAATCAAACGTGTCCAGCAGGTACACAGTAAATTTTACTCTGCAACTCAAAAACAAAAATAATCTTTTTGTGAATCTCCACATTAAAATGGTCTCTAATGATGGAAAAACCAAGCTAGTTTTGCTTTTGTAATATCTGGTCTATGGGATATTACAAAAGCAAAACTAACTCGGTTTTTCCATCATTCAAGGCCATTTTAATGTGGAGATTCAAAAAATGAATATTGTTTTTGAGTTAGGTTCACAAACTGGAGGTAGCGGAGTAATTTGGTGATCGAGCTGTTCATTCACTCTTTTTAAAACATGTCCAGGCTTTTTGACATTGCCTCCGAAAATGTAACGTGTCAAATATTTAAAATGCTGTCAGATTATTTGTAATATGCAGCAACAATTCTGGACACCAATTATACAACATGTCCATGATGTAGAAATGATATAAAGCTATGTTAAGAAGGATACACGTGTTACAAATCGGACGAGTGGAGGCTTCACTGGGTATTCGGGACCAAACTGGCAGTACAGCTCAAAGACCCCGTTCTCATACGAGGTGTCAGGAGGGCCTTGCATAAGAAGCCGCCAGAATGCTGAAAGCAAGAAGAATCATAAGAACAGGAAAACCTCCATGTTTCCGTAGAGGCACGGTCAGTCAGCTTTCTATAGAACTCTGTTGAAGATCAAACAGATGACGCTTGTACTCGCCATTTTTGTCGGACAGAACCAGTGTAACTTTAGACCTGAGCCATCAATAAAACTTTGTACGACATTCACATTACAGCGTGTCACTCACTGAAGTCCGACTCTGATGGAAAGACTCGGAAGAATGGATGTGGGTCACAGTGCAAACTCTTCAGCTCCTCCAGAACACGTTTCTCCTTCTCCATGAACTGTCCCACTTTTGTCTTTTTCAGGGCACTAGTTTGAAAAAGAGGATGACTGTTTTAAGCTTTTTTTGAGACAGGTTACAAGCCAACAAATGTATTTTTTTTTTTAAATCATTTGTATCCATGACAACACTTTCTACCGCATTATCTGTAAGCGACTGAATTTTCTAGAGCACAAGTTTGAGAGGTCTTTATAGTCCAGAAAATACAGTAACATTTTAGTTGTTTAAATTCCAAAACAGTAATGCACAATATAACTAGACACTAACAGACATAACTACAGTTCTGTGATGGAGACAAATAAAAAAAAAAAGCTTTTTTCCCCCCTGCAACAGTAATGGGTTTTTGGGGAAAAACAAAAACAAATGACCAAATAAAAATGTGCCGTATCCCCGCACTACTATGTTAAGTTGGTGTCTTTTTATTTATTTAGTTTATAGTATAAGTAATGAAGTCTGGGAGTCACTTCTGTAGCAAAAGACTGGTGCTTTCACTATTTTTTATAGTCTATTTATATTATGAAAGATGTCACATTACAGTTGGCATGTTGTGTATTAACTCTCATTTTCAAAAGGAACCCTCCTCTAG
This sequence comes from Thalassophryne amazonica, assembly GCF_902500255.1. Lineage (NCBI taxonomy): Eukaryota > Metazoa > Chordata > Actinopteri > Batrachoidiformes > Batrachoididae > Thalassophryne > Thalassophryne amazonica. Next base: position 79,295,868 of record NC_047114.1, on the reverse strand, counting down.
CCTTCCCTTATTCACCACCAAGAAATAGTTTCAATCAGACGAAGTGTTCATTAGTTACTGGGCGGAAACAAAAATCAAGATGGCGTCCATAGCGGCTGTACTGGATAAAAGACTACTGCCATTGTCAAAGGGAACCTTCCTCTGCTCTCCCCAAACACAAGACCAAGAAACTGTTTCAATCAGACAAGATGTTCTTTCCTCACTGTGAGGAAATGAGAAGTTTACAGACAGATGCCTGGATGAAAACATAATGCCCCAACCTTGTTGAGCAACAACCACAATAAGTACAAGCTAACTGGAATGTTCCTGAGCAAATTAAAAAAAAAAAAAAGACGGCAACAACAACTGGTTTAATGGACAAGAGTCATCAAAGGTTGGAACGTTCCATCACTCACCTTTCTGTGGGCATCACTTTGGTGCTCATCTGACTTGGCAAAGATGTCTCTGGGTATTTATCATAGCCACGCGTGGCAAACATCTTAGTTAAAACACGCTGTCAAAGCACAGAGAAAAACCATCACATGCATATAAAATGTGAAAAACTGTCACACATTTCATTTTCAAAGCATTTCAGAGGAGCACTGAAGCGCCATGACAGACCTCAGTGATGGTGGATGGGTCCAGTTTTTCCTTAGGTTTCCTCTGCTCTAGAGAAAGAACAGTCTCGATCTCAAAGAGCTTCAGACCATCTTTAGTCGTTTCTGGCTTGAAACAGCAGCCACCTGGAAGCAACACGGATGTGCAGAGCAGAGAATTTAGTAAGTGTTCACACAGCTCGCAAAGTCAAAACATGAAAGTGTTACACCAGACTGAGTTCATTAAACAACCAGATTTCTGCAATAAGCTGCTTAACAGCAACGCTGTAACAACACAGTGTCAATTTAGTTGCGTCTTACCACTAACAGAAAACCAATAAATTTATGATTCTGACTGTAGCGGTTTCAGTCTGACGTTGGGAAATTTGAATCATGTTTACATGCTGAAGAGCTAATAAACATCACTGAAAAGTTAAAAACCGGTGCATTTCTAGTGATCTGTGAAAGCTTTAATTGTAACACTGAAGACTGAGGAAAAACAAACCTGTTGCATTGCTGATTCCATGCAGCATTGTGTTTTCCACTTCTCCAAGGAGGACTGAATCCACAATGATGTTGGATTTTAGCAGTTTGACTGTGACAGCAACTGGTTCTATTGAGGATCTATGGAAGGGGGGAGGGGGTGAAGAAAGCCCCATAAAACAACCTATGTATCTTATTCATACACAACCCCAAATCATTTAAAAGTTGGGTCGATATGGAAACTGCAAATCAAAACCAAATACAGTGATCCTTACCTTTGACTTCTATTTCATCGCAGACAGTATGAACCCAAGATGGTTAATGTGTTTTATGAGCAACCACATTTTATTTGTTAATATATGTCCATTTCTGCATTTAAGGTCTGCAACACATGTGGCCAAGTGGTTAATGTGCTTGGTTTCAGTGCAGAAGGTTCCGGGTTCAAATCCCACCCCTGCCACATTTGTCCATGTAATGTGGAGTTGCGTCAGGAAGGGCATCCGGCGTAAAACCTGTGCCAATTCAACATGCAGATCCACCTTGGATTTGTTGTGGCGACCACGAGTGCAAACAAAGGAGCAGCCGAAAGGACTTACTAACACATTCTAATAAAAGTTTGCATTTTCTATTTCGTCCCAGCTTTTTCTAATTTGGGGTTGTACCATGTTAAATGCACACAATGTTATTGGAGAAGGTGGTAATAAGGTCCCTCCCCATAAAAAGGATTTTGAAAATAATGAAAACCTCTTGCTTGCTCATTCATCTTCTGTATTTTAAACTCAATAATATAGATCATGACATAAAATGACAAATGGTACATTACAATGGTAAGATCTCTTCTGATGGTTAAGTACAACAACAGACTCCAATCTGTTTTTAATGTCTGTACAGACCAGACTTGAAGCTTGTCAGACTTTTGCATTCCCTGATAACAACATGGGTCCTCACTGTATAAACTAGGATTTTAAAGTCCTGTTGCTGGTCTATAAAATTGTTCATAGACTGGCTCCTTCCTACCTGGCAGACCTGGTCAAGCCCTATGTACTGGCGCAGCCCTTGCGTTCGCAAGGAGCAGGAGTTCTGTGTGTTCCAAGAGTGAATAAAAAGTCTGTGGGGGTATAGAGCCTTCCGTGGCCCTACTCTCTGGAAAGATCTACCTGCATCTATAAGGCAGTCCAACACGGTGGAGGCTTTTATATCAAGATTGAAGAGCCACTTTTTTAGACTGTCATCGTTAATTTATTATGTTTGCTTTGTAATTTCTTTTTATTCTATGTTTTTACCTTTTTACTGTGCCCTTTTTTATTTTAATTCACTTTGTGCTGCGTGAAGCACCTTGAGGCGACTGTCGTGAGCTGGCGCTATATAAATTAATACAATTTAATTGAATTGATAGGACCATTTATGCTAAAGGTGCTTATGACTTTTCCATCACATGGGACATAGTGTCATCAAATAACCAATATCTGAAGAAGAGACGATGTAAGTGCTTCATAAGCCCTGAGGCCTGTTGACGTCACTGCTCATCTTTGGATTCCGTAGCGTCAAATGGAGAGAGTCTACAACTACAACTCCCCCTGGAAAGGACGTTAGTCTGATGTTGGATATTTTGTGAGTGGAGGCCAGTTTCCATCTACAGCTGGATGGTTTGAGTCACTGTATATCAAGTGTCTTGTCCAAGGACAGAGACAGGTAGGATGAAGGGCATTTGAACCCAGGTCCACATATTGGCAGGCCAGCTCCTTATCCACCCAGCTACACGCTCGACTGATCTGATTAAGAGTCAGAATTGTCAATGTGCACATTCCTTATTTCCATGACTTGATCTTTTGGTCTGGGACAGTATAAACACAATAGCAAAGTTCAATAAGATAAAGAAGAAAGAAATTTACCCAGAGTCATTGCCATCAGTGAGACATATGATGCGAAGTCGACAATCTGGAAATTTCAACTTGACCTTTTCCAACTCTGATACCCCACGTCGTAGAGCATCATACAGTAGAGTGCATCCATTTGCCTCAACCGTACGTATATGTTCCTGCATACAATAATAAAAAAACAAAACAGGCTTCAGCCCTCAAAGAATGGATTAATCTCGACAGCATTTATTACCTTGATACAAATGATCCATAACTAATTTTTTTCTCTTTTTATAAACCATTATTAGCTGTATGTGGAGGTGTGCAGCAGTGCACGCTCCTTATGCAAAAAACAGCAGGTGGTCAACAACTCGTACACAGGCACAGACATGTCCCACACACCAGGTTTTCTTTTTTTTTTTAATCTGCAAACCCTAAAAACAGAGCTGTGCACATTATCTTTGGATCACCTGCTTTGTCACAAGGATAATGTGCAATGCAGAGTGAGTTTCACAAATGTGTCCATGCTGGAGATTAATATACTGTAAGAATGTTTCTCAATGCATAACACAAAATGGTTGATGCCCATCCAAAATGTCCTTGTAACCATCTCATCTTCAGTGGCGGTTTTTAGTACAGGCCATATGGGCCGCCGCCCGGCGAGCCATTTTTTTAGCCGGGCTGCAACATGGGCATGAGCACTGAACAAAAAAATAATCTCCACCACAAAATGGTTTTCTTGTAACTGTGTGTGGAATTGGAAAATTGGTGCCCCCTGCAGGCAGCTGCAGGGGCCCCGCTAAGAGTTCACAGAAGCAGTGAGAAGGTGAAAGAAAGGGGGAGTAACATGCTCAGGCGTGGTCCACAGTGCCTTGTGCGAGTAGACCCAACGATATTTCACAAAATAGTGACACAGATGAAGCATGCACATTTACCTTAAACCGCTCCAGATTTTCAGTAAATGTGTGCAGAGTTTTCACCATGGAGTCAAACTTCACAAGAGCAATGACGTGATGAAAATCATAAGCCATGGTCCTTGTTGCAAAGTTGTCAAAGAGCTCTTTCACAGCATTCATTTTTTGTATTTCTCCACTTCCATAGCACTCTTCTTCCATGGAAGAACTAGAATCTATCAGCACCTAATTAATGGGAAAACACACACACACACACACGGTTCAGTGTGCTATACCATTTTTAGTGGAACAAGTTGCTTACATTATTACATTTTACAACTCTTGAATGGCTAAAGTAGCCAAACTACTTTGAATCCCATGCAATTTGGCTTTTGTATACAACCCCTGGCAATAATTATGGAATCACCGGCCTCGGAGGATGTTGATTCAGTTGTTTAATTTTGTAGAAAAAAAGCAGATCACAGACATGACACAAAACTAAAGTCATTTCAAATGGCAACTTTCTGGCTTTTAAGAAATACTATAAGAAATCAAGAAAAAAATAAGGAATAAATTATGGAATAACCCTGTAAATTTTCATCCCCAAAACTAGGGGGAGGTGATGGTCTAGTGGTTAAGGTGTTCACACTTTGGAGAGCTGTTGCACCAAGTGGACTGACATGAATCATGGCTCCAACACGAGAGATGTCAACTGAAACAAAGGAGAGGATTATCAAACTCTTAAAAGAGGGTAAATCATCACGCAATGTTGCAAAAGATGTTGGTTGTTCACAGTCAGCTGTGTCTAAACTCTGGACCAAATACAAACATGGGAAGGTTGTTAAAGGCAAACATACTGGTAGACCAAGGAAGACATCAAAGAGTCAAGACAGAAAACTTAAAGCAACATGTCTCAAAAATCGAAAATGCACAACAAAACAAATGAGGAACGAATGGGAGGAAACTGGAGTCAACGTCTGTGACCGAACTGTAAGAAACCGCCTAAAGGAAATGGGATTTACATACAGAAAAGCTAAACGAAAGCCATCATTAACACCTAAACAGAAAAAAAACAAGGTTACAATGGGCTAAAGAAAAGCAATCGTGGACTGTGGATGACTGGATGAAAGTCATATTCAGTGATGAATCTCGAATCTGCACTGGGCAAGGTGATGATGCTGGAACTTTTGTTTGGTGCCGTTCCAATGAGATTTATAAAGACCCTTACCAAAAAATAGTACTGATAAGTATATAAAAAGTAAACTGGAAGTATACTTGAAACATACTTGTATGTACTACTTTTTGGTAAGGGGATGACTGCCTGAAGAGAACATGTAAATTTCCACAGTCATTGATGATATTGGGCTGCATGTCAGGTAAAGGCACTGGGGAGATGGCTGTCATTACATCATCAACAAATGCACAAGTTTACAGTGATATTTTGGACACTTTTCTTATCCCATCAATTGAAAGGATGTTTGGGGATGATGAAATCATTTTTCAAGATGATAATGCATCTTGCCATAGAGCAAAAACTGTGAAAACATTCCTTGCAAAAAGACACATAGGGTCAATGTCATGGCCTGCAAATAGTCTGGATCTTAAAATTGAAAATCTTTGGAAGTTGAAGAAAATGGTCCATGACAAGGCTCCAACCTGCAAAGCTTATCTGGCAACAGCAATCAGAGAAAGTTGGAGCCACATTGATGAAGAGTACTGTTTGTCACTCATTAAGTCCATGCCTCAGAGACTGCAAGCTGTTATAAAAGCCAGAGGTGGTGCAACAAAATACTAGTGATGTGTTGGAGCGTTCTTTTGTTTTTCATGATTCCATAGTTTATTCCTCAGAATTGAGTGATTCCATATTTTTTTCCCTCTGCTTGGTCTAAAAAAGTAACCGTTACTGACTGCCACATTTTTTTTTCCTGATTTCTTATAGTGTTTCTTAAAGCCAGAAAGTTGCCATTTGAAATGACTTTAGTTTTGTGTCATGTCTGTGATCTGCTTTTTTTTCTACAAAATTAAACAACTGAATGAACATCCTCCGAGGCCGGTGATTCCATAATTTTTGCCAGGGGTTGTATATTCAACTGAGACTGCCATAACAATGTTCATGGAAAAAGTGAAAAGTCATCTGGATAAAAATAATTACGTATGAGCAGTTTTCTTAGATTTGTGAAAAGCGTTTGAGCTAGTGAATCATAACATTCTATTATCAAAGTTGCAATCTTTTCATTTTTCTGAGGATGCCATAAAATGTATGGAATCTTATTTATCAAACAGAAAACAAGCACCATGGTTAATGGAATTAAATCCCCTTAGATTGTGCACTAGGAGTAACCCAAGGATCTATCTTGGGACCCATTTTAATTTCATTATTCATTAATGACATACCAAATGTTTCTAAGGGTGTAGACATACAACTTTACTCTGATGATGCGGTAATCTACACAAGTGCAAGATCACCTGAAGCAGCAGTTCAAACTCTTACATCAGCCCTAAATTATTCAAAATTTGCTTAACGGATTGTGTCTACAATTAAACATACAGAAAACTGTATTTTTCAAAAAAGACTTCAATACTGAGTGCTCCAATGTGTACAATGGAGATGAACTGCAGTTAGTCAGAGAATTCAAATATTTGGGAGTGTTGCTGGACTCACTCTCCTTCCAAAATCATGTTAAAATGATAACTAAAATAAGAAAATATGTCTAACTTCAACCAAATAAGAAGGTGAGTGACAGATCAGGCTGCTATGATGTTTTTACATTGTATGTTTGTTTTTTTTTCCCCTCATGTACAGTAGTGTTCAGAATAATAGTAGTGCTATGTGACTAAAAAGATTAATCCAGGTTTTGAGTATATTTCTTATTGTTACATGGGAATCAAGGTACCAGTAGATTCTGTAGATTCTCACAAATCCAACAAGACCAAGCATTCATGATATGCACACTCTTAAGGCTATGAAATTGGGCTATTAGTAAAAAAAAAGTAGAAAAGGGGGTGTTCATAATAATAGTAGCATCTGCTGTTGACGCTACAAACTCAAAACTATTATGTTCAAACTGCTTTTTTAGCAATCCTGTGAATCACTAAACTAGTATTTAGTTGTATAACCACAGTTTTTCATGATTTCTTCACATCTGCGAGGCATTAATTTTGTTGGTTTGGAACCAAGATTTTGCTCATTTACTAGTGTGCTTGGGGTCATCCTCTTCTTGAAACACCCATTTCAAGGGCATGTCCTCTTCAGCATAAGGCAACATGACCTCTTCAAGTATTTTGACATCCAAACTGATCCATGATACCTGGTATGCGATATATAGGCCCAACACCATAGTAGGAGAAACATGCCCACATCATGATGCTTGCACCACCATGCTTCACTGTCTTCACTGTGAACTGTGGCTTGAATTCAGAGTTTGGGGGTCGTCTCACAAACTGTCTGCGGCCCTTGGACCCAAAAAGAACAATTTTACTCTCATCAGTCCACAAAATATTCCTCCATTTCTCTTTAGGCCAGTTGATGTGTTCTTTGGCAAATTGTAACCTCTTCTGCACGTCTTTTATTTAACAGAGGGACTTTGCGGAGGATTCTTGCAAATAAATTAGCTTCACACAGGCGTCTTCTAACTGTCACAGCACTTACAGGTAACTCCAGACTGTCTTTGATCATCCTGGAGCTGATCAATGGGTGAGCCTTTGCCATTCTGGTTATTCTTCTATCCATTTTGATGGTTGTTTTCCGTTTTCTTCCACGCGTCTGTTTTTTTTTTTTTGTCCTTTTTAAAGTATTGGAGATCATTGTAGATGAACAGCCTATAATTATTTGCACCTGCGTATAAGTTTTCCCCTCTCCAATCAACTTTTTAATCAAATTACGCTGTTCTTCTGAACAATGTCTTGAACGTCCCATTTTCCTCAGGCTTTCAAAGAGAAAAGCATGTTCAACAGGTGCTGGCTTCATCCTTAAATAGGGGACACCTGGTTCACACCTGTTTGTTCCACAAAACTGACAAACTCACTGACTGAATGCCACACTACTATATTGTGAACACCCCCTTTTCTACTTTTTGTTTTTACTAATAGCCCAATTTCATAGCCTTAAGAGTATGCATATCATGAATGCTTGGTCTTGTTGGATTTGTGAGAATCTACTGAATCTACTGGTACCTTGTTTCCCATGTAACAATAAGAAATATACTCAAAACCTGGATTAATCTTTTTAGTCATAGCACTACTATTGTGCTGTCCTCACAACACGTGTCTGTATGTTGCTAGACAGCCAGCGAACCACAAAGAAAACTCCTTCTGGATAAAAGACCATTTTCATATCGCCACTGTAAAATCTTAAAGTATAACCTATTTAGCTTTGAAAATTTTATAAAATTTAAAAGTGCTTGTCTAATATACAAAACCTTACATGGGTTGGCTCCTCTACCTCTTATAAACTATATTAAATATAGAACTGGTCTGAGGGTCACCAGGGCTGAGTAGAGGGGACTGAAGTTTTGCACAAAATGTTCTGTCCTACAAAGGCAGTGTGAAATGGAACGCTTTGCCAACTACAGTGAGGGAGGCCCCAAGCTTTAAAGCTTTCAAAAGCCACCTAAAGGAGTGGCTTAGGTCAAATAAAAAAATGTAATCATTATGAACTCGGTTGTAGAAACTAAGAAGAACCCTCCGGAAATGTGCAATGCACTACAGCACTTTAGAAGTTATTGTTTTTAATATTTTGCTTTTAAAGATACACAAATGTATGAAATTAGACTTGCAATTAAATTAATGGATTCCAATTGAATTGTAATTATGATTTTGTAGGTTTTTATTTTTTATATTTTATATCTGTGCGCCCTCCTTTGCCTGTGTTTGTGTAAGAGACCCGTTCATGCTCTGACCAAGTTGGTGCCTATGTCCTCTTGTTTCCTGTCTCTTATCCAGTCTTGTGTCTTGTTGTAGTATAGTGACCCCTATGTAATGTAGTCGGTTGTTGTAGTATTGTAAGTTCCTGTGACGTTTCGTGTGTTCTTACTGAAAACTGTTTACTAATTTTTGCATCAGTCTGCCAGGGACTACAGACGGAAATTAGCCTATGGCTATAATCTAACATATTTACATATTCATGTGTTCATTAATATGTACCGTCCCTTTTAAATAAATAAATGAATGCATGATAGGTTTGCATAATATGGCACTGACCATTATAGCCTCTTTAGGGGTCCTGGTTGTGACAAATGCACTGTCATCTCTATGGTCACCTGTCCTGTAGAATAAAAAAATGGTTGAAAAATAAATAAATAAATGAAACACACACACACACACACACACACACACACACACACACACACACACACACACACACACACACACACACACACTTAATTGGGTACTGCAGTCTTGTTTGAGGATGGGCGATAAAGGGGTTAAATGAAACAGCATATGATGTAAAATTTGTACTTCCAGGGACAGCCCCATTATCATTCACATTAAATCTCACTAAAATTTACCGACATGACCTCTCCCATTTGCCTCGTCTTCCCTTCTCCACTGGGAACTGGATAAAACTGCACTTCTTGTAACTGCTTCGGTGATTGTAGCCAAAAACAAAACATTATACCATCTTTCCGTGTGAAGTGATGCTGTGTGTGTTGCGCACTGGCAGGCTGTCCCCGGAAGTGGTCAAATCCCACGATATCACGCACGGGTTCAAATAAGACTGCCCTGCCCCATTCCTACTATGTTATAACAAGTTCACAGGTACTATCTCATCAGACAACATAACCACCTTTGGCTGCATCACGTTTTATGATAAAGAAGGCAACAGGAATAAAGATATTTATTTAGTTAAAAATATACAATATTTACATATTGAATAACTAATATTTTGTAGTTATGTAGTTCTGTTGTGTAGTTTTGTGCACTGCCAGTAGAACATGGACAAGTTTGTGTGTGTTGGGTAAAAATTAACATACAAGGTGATTTGTCACTTTTGTATTTGTTCAATAAGAAGTTGTAGCTTTGTATAAATGACTGAAATAAATTCCTGTGGACATTGGATGCAAAAGACAGAAAAGGTTTGGGAACTGCTGCATGAAAGTCATTATTCAGTACTCAATTTGGTCTTAATTTTTATTTATTTTTTTAACACTCCATTTCTAAAGGTAGCATCTTAGAGGTATTGAAGTAAAACTTCTGGACCTGAAGGAACTGTACTGCCAACATTCCACTTTAACCTTTCCAGCTCAAACTCACAGCTGATGAGACTCCATCCTGGATAACGTCTCCAACACCAACGAGTCAGTAGTATCTGTTTTATAATAATGTCTATGGATAGACTTTACTCACTTGTTGGCCAATTCGTTAACATCCACCGTCTTGACTTTGCCATCCAGACAATCACGTACTTCGATCATGTCACGTGATCCTTTGAATTTATTTAGATAGACACCAAGATTATCTGAGAGGGGAGAAAATTCTGATTAGGAAGAAAAACTGTTCCCCACAAACATGATGGCAGTAATCAGACATGACCTGATTTAGAATGTAGACAAGTTTGATATTTCTTCTACAATGAGATCTATTTGATGATATTAACATCTAATGTGAGATTTTACATAAAAAGCTGTTTGGACAGTGTCATTACTATCCCAAATAGTAGTAGAAAAGTCAAGGCCATGGTGTTCTTAGTGTGATATAGTAACAGTTCTGTGGCAGACAACAAAATTTTGCAGTAGCTAAACAGATCAGACTGCTCTGGACTCCCAATGCTGCTTGGTGAAATCCAAAAACTACTGCTACACTGAGCACTGCACTAGAAAACACATCCCATGTAGACAATGAAATACTTTTTTGGTGCAATATTTTATACTCAAGCCTATATTCAGGACATATTACTGAACAATAACAGCAAGAACAGTGTGTATGCATGCATGTATGTGGTTGTAAATGAATGTTTGAGGGGTGTGGGTTTTTGGATGCACTGTAAATTCTGTGTATCCCACTTTTATTTTTTTGTCTTACAATGACATACATCCCATTCTATGCTTTCACTGCTGGGAATACTGTTCACTATGTCCACTTTTGTTTTACGAAAAATCAGATTTGAAATTTTGTCAGATGTCCAACATAATGACAGCTGAGCAGTGTGTGTGTGTATATATATATATAAATATACATACACACACACACAGTAATGTTCAGAATAATAGTAGTGCTATGTGACTATTTTTTTTATTTATTTTTATTTATATAGCACCAAATCACAACAGAGTTGCCTCAAAGTGCTTCACACAAGTAAGGTCTAACCTTACCAACCCCCAGAGCAACAGTGGTAAGGAAACACTCCCTCTGAGGAAGAAACCTCAAGCAGACCAGACTCAAAGGGGTGACCCTCTGCTTGGGCCATGCTACAAACATAAATTACAGAACAATTCACGGATGAATATACAAGAAATGCTGTTGGCGCACAGGACAGGAGGATCGCCAACACGAATACAACTTCCATCTCTGGATGGAGCTGCACCTTAAACAGAGACAAAAAACAGAATCAGGCATCAGAAAGACAAAATAATAATAGTAGTATCTGCTGCTGACACTACAAACTCAAAACTATTATGTTCAAACTGCTTTTTTAGCAATCATGTGAATCACTAAACAAGTATTTAGTTGTATAACCAGTTTCTCATGATTTCTTCACATCTGCGAGGCATTAATTTTGTTGGTTTGGAACCAAGATTTTGCTGGTTTACTAGTGTGCTTGGGGTCATTGTCTTATTGAAACACCCATTTCAAGGGCATGTCCTCTTCAGCATAAGGCAACATGACCTCTTCAAGTATTTTGACATATCCAAACTGATCCATGATACCTGGTATGCGATATATAGGCCCAACACCATAGTAGGAGAAACATGCCCATATCATGATGCTTGCACCACCATGCTTCACTGTCTTCACTGTGAACTGTGGCTTGAATTCAGAGTTTGGGGGTCATCTCACAAACTGTCTGCAGCCCTTGGACCCAAAAAGAATTTTATTCTCATCAGTCCACAAAATATTCCTCCATTTCTCTTTAGGCCAGTTGATGTGTTCTTTGGCAAATTGTAACCTCTTCTGCACATGTCTTTTTTTTTAACAGAGGGACTTTGCGGGGGATTCTTGCAAATAAATTAGCTTCACACAGGCGTCTTCTAACTGTCACAGCACTTACAGGTAACTCCAGACGGTCTTTGATCATCCTGGAGCTGATCAATGGGTGAGCCTTTGCCATTCTGGTTATTCTTCTATCCATTTTGATGGTTGTTTTCCGTTTTCTTCTACGCGTCTTTTTTTTTTTTTTTTTTTTGTCCATTTTAAAGCAATGGAGATCATTGTAGATGAACAGCCTATAATTTTTTGCACCTGCGTATAAGTTTTCCCCTCTCCAATCAACTTTTTAATCAAACTACACTGTTCTTTCTGAAGAATGTCTTGAACGTCCCATTTTCCTCAGGCTTTCAAAGAGAAAAGCATGTTCAACAGGTGCTGGCTTCATCCTTAAATAGGGGACACCTGATTCACACCTGTTTGTTCCACGAAATTGACGAACTCACTGACTGAATGCCACACTACTATTATTGTGAACACCCCCCTTTTCTACTTTTTTTTTACTAACAGCCCAATTTCATAGCCTTAAGAGTGTGCATATCATGAATGCTTGGTCTTGTTGGATTTGTGAGAATCTACTGAATCTACTGGTACCTTGTTTCCCATGTAACAATAAGAAATATACTCAAAACCTGGATTAATCTTTTTTGTCACATAGCACTACTATTATTCTGAACACTATTTTATATATATATATATAGATAGATAGATAGATAGCTTTGCATGGTGATACAAGAAGTAGACTGTTTATTATTCATTTAATCTTCAGTCAAAGATCTTAGTAACAAATTATGATGATGGAACTTCATTCTGAAAACAATACAGTGTGCACAGTGTGTTACAGGATCCCGTGTCCAATCTGTACCCTTATTTTTCCCCCCCACTTTATCTCAGTTACCTTCAGAATTACAAAGTTACCAGCTGCACTGAAGGGCCCAGCTGGCATCATGGTCCATAATATGTTTCCCAAAGATAAGACATCACTTCATAATTAAAACACTGATAACAGTTTTCATACAGTAGCATTACTGGACATAGTCCCTTCTGATGAAATCAAATCTCACTGAAGACAAAAAAAAAAAAAAGCTTTGGTTCTGCATGTTCATGTGTAAATAGGATACATACATTTATGTTAGGAGTGGCACTATAGAACTATTATTCTTTATATAACAGCTCTGTGGATCCTTGTCATTTGATTGGTGCTTTGTGTGTCACATGACATGGATTAAAATCATCCCATTTGTGTTGCATTTCATTTAAAGTGCAGCTTGTTCCATTTAGAGTGCAAATTTGGTTCCATACGTCTGGTACCATTGCACTCAGCACACATGCACACACCAGATCACGCACGCACGTGTGAAGCCTCGCTGAATGGTATGTTCCAGCTTTCACCTCATGAAATATTCATTCCATTGAACTCAAACAATTATTTGTATAATTTACTGACGTGATTAACTCTACTTTTTGCCAAAGGTGTACATTAATTCTCAATGAACAATATGGCAAAAGGCAGTACGTGGTATGCTAACCAACAACATAAACTAGTGATGGCTCCACTAGTGACACACCCACGTAAGGGTTAAAAAGACAATATACACACAAATATCCTGGAACACTACACACCTCTGGTGAGGTTTCCTGGTGTAGACGTTACCCTAAAGCAGACTTTCCAGTCTAAGATGAGGTGAACAGATTTGACCTACGCAGACTCATTTAATAAAGTACCTTCACTCAGAAGAACAAGGCGTGGTTGATTCAGTCCCAGACTCTTCAAATGTAGTGGTGGTGTGACATTGAGATGAGGTAAAGACTTCAGTCCTTCCACCATATCTCCAAAGGTTGCATCAATATTTATCTGAAAGCTGTAAAATAACTGCATGCATTAGCTTAAAACACTGAAGCCAAACATTTCATGATAATCTGGAAAGGTGAAATACAAGGGCACATACTTCTGACTATTCATGGTGTCTTGGTAAATCCAAAGAGGATACTTTCTGGTGGATGGAGACAAACTGAGCAAGAGTTTTTCCACGTCAGTGGCTCTCTGTATTGATGCTTCTTGCAAAAGGTCTTCAGTGCAATTTGGAATTTTCTCTCCATCTTTAAAAACAAACAAAACAACAAATTGTAATAATGCCATTCAGATATAATTCAACAGTAATGCAACAGTATAACAAGTGTGTGTGTTGTCATTTCGGCTGTTCCCGTCTTTGGACGGGGTCGCCACAGCGAATGCAGCCAGATCTGCGTTGGTAATTGGCACGTTTTACGCCGGATGCCCTTCCTGACGCAACTCCCGTTTCACCTGGAGAAACACACACACAGCCGCTGGTGGCCCGAAGAGGTCTCCCATCGAAGTACTAACCAGGTGCTGCACTGCTTAGCTTCTGAGACTGACGGGATCAGGCAGACACAGAGCAGACCGGCTGCACAACAAGTAATATCCCAAGTCAAAAATGTTACTACGCACATTCATTTTAGAATGCAAAATGGTTCACGGCAAACTTGCAGAGCAGAAGTTTTCAAATAAAGCTTTTATATACACATCATCATCAGGTGTTACAAACGTAGTATCAGCTGACTGACAGGACAGACTCTGACCCAACGTAGTCCAAGTGGTGACAAAACTGCACCAAAAGCAACTATAACCGTGACCACCTTTTTCTTTTTTTAAAAATGCCAAACAATCTAATAGGTGGGAGACGACAGTCAAAATTAAATTCAAAACCCACCACAGCACACAAGTGCAATTCCAACATTTTTTTCAGGGATGATCCACATATTGAGTTTGAAGCACTGCACTGCCATACTGCCAAACATTCTGTTCCATATGATCTTTTTGTTCAAGTTCTTGTCAAATTAAGTTTGAATTCTGTCTAGATTTACTACCCTATACATAACAGCTAATTTATTTTTGAACAATAATTAATTATAAAAACCTGATTAAAGCCTACCCAAAAATCAATGGTGTATTTTTTCAAGGTAAGTGGCAAGACATTTATTAATATTAAATAGGAAATTAAGAACATTTTTAATAAACATTCTAGGCATGTCAGATGTGCCTAAAACTTTTGCACACTATATCAATTCAATGATCACAGCGTATTAGAAAATGTATGGCAAGTTGGATCGACAGTATCAGGCTCAAATTTAATCTCATGACCTTCCATTTGCGCAAACAAAAAAAAAATTGTATTTAGCTCATTTTCTCATTTTGTGATAAGACATGTAGATGGACAAGAACAAACTGCTCACTTCATCTCACAGGTGAAATGGCATCACGTTTAACAAATCTCACGCAGTTATATTATTTGTTACAGGTAGAATTGGTTTTCTTAGGTTTACCTTTGATTTTCTGGATGACACTCTGCCTTTCAGAGACGCCTGGTATACCAGGAACTCTGACTGGTTCAAAGAATCGTTTGCCATCTTCAGATGTTAGGGTGATGGCTGCATAGGTCTCGGATGCTGCCGACTGTTTCTGTATAAAAAAAAAAAAGTCAGGTTCATAGCAATTATTCAATTAATCATTAAAGTCAGAAAAGAAAATTCATTCAATACAGCATCCAACAGCAGCTTCACCGGGTGGGTCATGCCTGTCAAATGCCTGAGGACCTCCTGTCCCAAAAACTGCTCTTTGGTGAACTTGCCATCAGTTGCCTCAGTGTTGAAGATCAGAAGAAGTGCTTCAAAGATCTCCTCAAAGCTACCTTAAAGAAGTGTGCCATCCCCCCCTCTAAGCTGGAGTGAGTCACCATTAACCGGGCTGAGTAGCGTTCACTCTGCCAAAGGGCTGTGCAGACCTTTGAGGCCAACCGCACTCAACATCAAGAAGAACAATGCCGCCGCCGTCACAAGCTTTTGGACCGCAGATCTCTCCCTCCCGGGAGGGTATTCCACACCTGACCTTTGAAAAATGCTGTGTCCCCAACTTTGGACTACGTAGCCATCATATCAGACACCTAACACCCCCTTCCTCCTTAGCTTTCTGAATTTCTCAGAGATTCATTCATCACATCAATGGACACCCACAAGTAAGCATCCAAAACAGCCCCATGAGCAAACTACAAAAATTTATGGGAAAGTTAAGATTTTATACAGTGCTGTGCAAATGTTTTAGCCACATTCAATACATCATGGAAGCATTAAAAATTATGAAAACTTGATAAATTTTCATAAATAAATGTGTGAATTTCAACTTTGATATGACAGTTGGGTTCCATTTAGCTATGATTTTTCTGTATAAGTCGCAGAACCTCTAAACTATTTTAAGGCTAACGTGACAAAGTAATTGTGTTTTACAATCACTTTAATATTATATGATCATCTGCAACTGTCTTTGTGTGGTATTTTACTGGCCTGTAAAATTACAAAGAAATAATGATAATTATTATTACTACTACAATGGAACCTCGACATACAAGTTTTTTGAAATACGAGCCGTCACTCGCTCCATTATTTGTTTGGAATACGAGCGGAAATCTGAGTTACGAGTCGTGCTTCGGGACGCCACCGCAAGTTGGCGATGGCCGCATCCCATTCTCACTTGTTCTCCGTGTGTGGTATCATGGGTCCAAAAAAAGTGAGTGCAAAGAAGAGTTTAAGAAAAGAATTATGTCTATTGAACTGAAGCAGGAGATAATAGAAAATCATGAGTGCGGCGTGCCAGTTATCGAACTGTCAAGGTAATAGGACCGCAGCACATCGATGATTTGCACCACCCTGAAGCAAAAAGATGCAATTAAGAGTTCAACACCAGCCAAAGAATCAGAATCGCCTTTATTGTCATTGTAATTTGCATTACAATGAGATTTGAGTGCAACTCCAAAAAGGTGCTTTCCGTGGTGCAAGTAATTTTTAGGCAATATAAAAAGATGGTAAAATTTAACGGTAAATTATTTAGAGCATATATACAACTAATATAAACATAAGGTAAGAAAAATAAAATGTGGACCAGTAAAATGTAAAACGAGAATTACATACAACTGTGGAATCATATTGAACGAGAAAATTGCACATGGTTTACAGATATTGCACAAGAAACTTGTAAGGTGCGGATTAGAGTGATTTGTTATTGTTAAGTGCAGTGATCGCTCTGGGGAGAAAGTTGTGCCGGAGTCTGTTTGTCCTAGTTTTGATTGACCTATACCGTCGGCCGGAGGGTAGTAGATCAAACAGGTGGTTGCTGGGGTGGGATGCGTCTTTGCTGATGCTGGCAGCTCTGCTGAGGTAGCGAGAGCTGGCGATGTCTTCCAGGCTGGGGAGAGAGCATAATATATGGAACTATAATTATATAAGGAACTACAATTCTTTCGAAAGTAAGGATCTACAGCTTAAGTTTAGCTTTAGTTTACAAGTTTACTGTTGGGAAGGTGTCGTAGCACGGACCCACAACAGGGGGCGCAAATGAACGGACAATGAATAAACCAAAAGGTAACAATTTAATGTTGTGACACTACACAACGAAAAGATACAGAAAATATGCACAGTCAATTAGCACCAGGTGACGTGTGGCAGGCTCGAAGATAGGAGACCCCCCCGACGAGAGAGAAGCCGTACTCCACACGGCTTCCACCACAAACGGCCTGAAGAACACCGGAGCTGCCAAGTCCCGAGTCCCCAGGTGGCCTCTGTTCCCGGCTGTCGACCCTGGTACTGCTAGCAGAGAGCAAAAACAGGATGTGTGAGTGTGAGTCCGCACACTCAGTAATACACAGTCCAACACTGATGGGAGGGAGCACCTCCACCTCCAATCATACACTTAAGCAGCTCCTGTCAGTCACTTATCTGGAGGGAGTGGGAGGCGAAGACGTCGCGGTTCCCACAATACGCCGCTCCAACAAAACTGTCCCACAGGAATAAACGGCTGCAAACAGAGATCAAAACGTGGATTAATCCAAATACTGCAGAGAAGGATTACCTCAGGAATGGTAGTCAATTTCTCGGCAAGGAGGTGGAGTTGCAGTCCGGCTTTTATGGTGTGATGTTGATGATGATAAACGAGTGACAGCTGGTGCAGGGAGAGAATGACAGCTGTCACTTCTTCGGGATCTGGCGCCCTCTCGTGCTTGGAGCCCGCACTCCAAGCAGGGCGCCCTCTGGTGGTGGTGGGACAGCAGTACCTCCTCTTCAGCGGCCCACACAACAGGACCCCCCCCTCAACGGGCGCCTCCTGGCGTCCGACCAGGCTTGTCCGGATGTCGTGCGGATTCGGCCAGGAGGGCCGGGTCCAGGATGAAGCTCCTCTTCACCCAGGAGCGTTCCTCAGGTCCATACCCCTCCCAGTCCACCAGATATTGGAAACCCCGGCCCTTACGACGGACGTCCAGGAGCCTGCGGACTGTCCAGGCAGGCTCCCCGTCGATGAGCCGGGCAGGAGGCGGCGTCGGTCCCGGAGTACAGAGGGGCGAGGTGTGGTGTGGCTTGAGACGGGAAACATGAAAGACGGGGTGAATCCGCAGTGAAGCCGGGAGTCGAAGCTTCACTGCGGCCGGGTTGATGATCTTGAGGATCTTGAATGGTCCGATGAATCTGTCTTTCAATTTAGGGGAGTCGACACACAGAGGGACGTCCTTGGTCGAAAGCCACACCTCCTGCCCAGGCTGGTATGTGGGGGCCGGGGAACGCTGGCGGTCCGCATGGGCCTTAGCCCTCGTCCGGGCCTTTACCAATGCAGAGCGGGCGGCCCGCCACACCCGGCGGCACCTCCTGAGGTGGGCATGGACCGAGGGCACACCGACCTCTCCCTCCACCAACGGGAACAATGGGGGCTGGTACCCCAAACATGCCTCAAAAGGGGAGAGGCCGGTAGCAGACGAAACTTGGCTGTTGTGGGCATACTCGATCCAGGCCAGATGGTGACTCCAGGCTGCCGGATGCGCGGAGGTGACACATCGGAGGGCTTGCTCTAACTCCTGGTTAGCCCGCTCTGCCTGGCCGTTGGTCTGGGGGTGGTACCCGGACGAGAGACTTACGGTGGCCCCCAGCTCCTTACAGAAACTCTTCCACACCTGTGAAGAGAACTGGGGACCCCGATCCGAGACGCCGTCTGACGGTATCCCATGCAGCCGCATGACGTGGTGGACCAGGAGGTCTGCCGTCTCCTGGGCCATCAGGAGCTTCGGGAGGGCCACGAAGTGGGCCGCCTTGGAGAACCGGTCCACTATTGTGAGAATCACGGTGTTGCCCTGGGACGGCGGGAGGCCCGTGACGAAGTCCAGGCCAATGTGAGACCAGGGGCGATGAGGCACTGGCAGGGGATGGAGGAGTCCCGTCATCCTCCGATGGTCCGCCTTACCCCTGGCGCAGATGGTACAGGCCTGGACGTAGTCCCGGACGTCGGTTTCCAGGGACGCCCACCAGAAGCGCTGCTGGACTACTGCCACGGTCCTGCGCACTCCGGGATGACAGGACAACTTGGACCCGTGACAGAAGTCCAAGACGGCAGCTCTTGCCTCTGGTGGGATGTATAGTCTGTTCTTGGGGCCAGTCCCCGGGTCCGGGCTTCTTGTCAGGGCCTCCCGGACGGTCTTCTCCACGTCCCAGGTGAGGGTGGCCACGACAGTGGACTCAGGGATGATGGTCTCGGTGGGGTTCGACAGCTCCGCTTTGGCTTCTTCTTCATGCACCCGGGACAATGCATCTGGTTTTTGGTTCTTGGTCCCGGGGCGGTACGTGATCTGGAAGTCAAAGCGCCCGAAGAACAGTGACCAGCGGGCTTGCCTGGGGTTCAGCCGCTTGGCGGTCCGGATGTACTCCAGGTTCCGATGGTCCGTGAAAACCATGAAGGGCAACGACGCCCCCTCCAGCAGGTGTCTCCACTCTTCAAGAGCCTCCTTCACCGCGAGGAGTTCCCGATTGCCGACGTCATAGTTCCGTTCAGCTGGGGTCAACCTGCGGGAATAAAAGGCACAAGGATGGAGAACTTTATCAGCCTCCACGCTCTGGGACAGCACGGCTCCTATCCCTGAGTCAGAGGCGTCCACTTCTACTACGTACTGGCGATCAGGATCAGGCTGCACCAGAACAGGTGCAGTCGAGAACCGGCGTTTCAACTCCTGGAACGCGGCTTCGCACCGATC
Organism: Thalassophryne amazonica; assembly: GCF_902500255.1. Taxonomy (NCBI): domain Eukaryota; kingdom Metazoa; phylum Chordata; class Actinopteri; order Batrachoidiformes; family Batrachoididae; genus Thalassophryne; species Thalassophryne amazonica. Next base: position 79,275,835 of record NC_047114.1, on the reverse strand, counting down.
CGACCAGGTGAAGGGGACTTTGGTGGAGGTCAGGGCAGTCAGGGGGCTAACTACCTGACTGTAACCCTTGATGAACCTCCTATAGAAATTTGCAACGCCGAGGAACTGCTGTAGTTTCCTGCGGCTTATCGGTTGGGGCCAATCTCTCACCGCCGCAACCTTGGCCGGATCAGGGGCGACGGAGTTGGAGGAGATTATGAACCCCAGGAAGGACAAAGAAGTGCGGTGGAACTCGCACTTCTCGCCCTTCACAAACAGCCGATTCTCCAACAACCGCTGTAGGGCCTGACGTACATGCTGGACATGGGTCTCAGGGTCCGGGGAGATGATGAGTATATCGTCCAGATATACGAAGACGAACCGATGCAGGAAGTCCCGCAAGACGTCGTTTACCAAAGCTTGGAACGTTGCGGGGGTGTTGGTGAGGCCGAACGGCATGACCAGGTACTCAAAATGACCTAACGGGGTGTTAAACGCCGTCTTCCATTCGTCTCCCTCCTGGATCCGAACCAGGTGGTACGCGTTTCTAAGATCCAATTTAGTGAAAATTTGGGCTCCATGCAGGGGCGTAAACACAGAATCCAACAGGGGCAACGGGTATCGGTTGCGAACCGTGATCTCGTTCAGCCCTCTGTAATCAATGCATGGACGGAGTCCGCCGTCTTTCTTGCCCACAAAAAAGAAACCAGCACCCATCAGGGAGGTGGAGTTTCGGATCAGCCCGGCAGCTAAGGAGTCCTGGATGTAGGTCTCCATTGATTCGCATTCCGGACGTGAGAGGTTGTACAGTCTACTGGACGGGTACTCAGCGCCCGGGACCAAATCGATGGGACAATCATACGGTCGGTGCGGGGGAAGAGTGAGCGCCAGATCTTTGCTGAAAACGTCAGCAAGATCATGGTACTCCTTTGGCACCGCCGATAGATTGGGGGGGACTTTGACCTCCTCATTAGCCGTAGTGCCGGGAGGAACCGAGGATCCTAAGCACTCCCAGTGGCAGGTTTCGCTCCACTGCGTCACAACCCCAGACGGCCAATCAATCCGGGGATTGTGCTTCACCATCCATGGAAAGCCCAAAATCACTCAATCAATCAATCAATCAATCAATCAACATTTATTTATAAAGCGCTTTACAGCACCGACTGGTGTCCAAAGTGCTTAACATTAAAAACACAAATTTACAAAATAAAACACATATAAAATAAAATTTTAAAACAACACATAAAAAAAAAGAACATAAAAATAACAGAACATGTCACCTCCCCACTAAGTGTTAAAAGCCAGTTTAAATAAATAAGTCTTTAACTTAGATTTAAAAAGTGCTAGGTCAGGAATAGTAGGTAACTCAAGAGGTAGCTCATTCCACAGTCTGGGGCCAGCTACCGCGAAAGCATGATCACCCCAGCGTTTATATCTTGACCTTGGAACATCTAAGTAAAGCTGGCCAGACGCCCTTAACGTCCTACTGTAGGTGCGCAAAGTTACCCACTCGGGAGGTAGATGGTGTGACATGGAACACTATCTCCTCCCTGTGATTCCCAGACACAACCAAAGTCACTGGTTGAGTCTGATGTGTGATTAATGGAAGCAGGGTGCCGTCTAGTGCTCGCACCTGCAATGGTGCCGGCAGAGCCACCAGGGGGAGCCCTACTTCCTTTGCCCATCTGCTGTCCAGCAGATTCCCTTCCGACCCTGTGTCTAATAGTGCTGGGGCATGAAGGGTTAAATCCCCACTCAGGATTGTTACTGGGATTCGTGCAGATTTGCGGGGTTTTCCCGCGTGCGTATTATGGCCCACCCTTAGCCCAGTTTCTAAGGACGGGCGTTGTAGTTTGACCGTTTAGGGCAGTCCCTCTGCATGTGCTCACATGAGCCGCAGATAAAACACTCCCCGCGGGCCAGTCTCCTTTGTCTGATGTTTGTTTTTACTTTGGCCCTGCTCGTGTCCATAGCCTCCTCAGCACGGGGAGCTGTAGCCACACGGAGCTCTCTGGCAGTGAAGCGTGGGGACGACGTCACTTTGTCGGAACCGGAAGGAGGAGGGACGGCTCGTGCCCGGTCACGCCCCCCGGCCTGCTCCCGACGATGCTCGTTTAAACGGTTGTCTAAGCGTATAACTAAATCAATAAGCCCGTCAAAATCCCGCGGTTCCTCCTTAGCCAGTAGGTGCTCCTTAAGGACCGGTGACAGTCCATTTACAAAGGCGGCGCGGAGCGCAACGTTATTCCAGCCGGACCTCGCTGCCGCGATGCGGAAGTCGACTGCATACTCGGCTGCGCTACGGCGCCCGTCTCATCGACAGCAGCAGGTTCGAAGCGGTCTCGCCTCTGTTGGGATGATCAAACACTTGTTTGAACTCCCGTACAAACCCAGTATAAGACGTTAGGAGCCGTGAATTCTGCTCCCAAAGCGCCGTAGCCCATGCGCGTGCCTCTCCTCGAAGCAAATTAATAACATAAGCCACCCGGCTAGCGTCTGATGCGTACATGACAGGGCGCTGTGAAAAGACGAGCGAACACTGCATGAGGAAGTCCGCGCACGTCTCGACACAGCCCCCGTACGGTTCCGGAGGGCTTATGTATGCTTCAGGGGATGGTGGGGGGGTTCGTTGAACGACCAGTGGAACGTTGGATACAGGCCCAGGACCAGCCAGAGGAGCGGCTGTAGCAGCGCCCTGATCGTGCGCTTCCACCCTGGCGGTGAGAGCCTCCACCCTCCGATTAAGGAGGACATTCTGCTCGGTTACTAAATCTAACCGAGCCGTGAAGGCGGTTAAGATCTGCTGCAGCTCACTCAACACGCCTCCTGCTGACGCCTGCGCTCCTGGTTCTTCCATTGGCCGTTCAAGCTCGGGTTGACGCCCCTCGGAATCCATGACGATGGCCGAGAAATCCTGTTGGGAAGGTGTCGTAGCACGGACCCACAACAGGGGGCGCAAATGAATGGACAATGAATAAACCAAAAGGTAACAATTTAATGTTGTGACACTACACAATGAAAAGATACAGAAAATATGCACAGTCAATTAGCACCAGGTGACGTGTGGCAGGCTCGAAGATAGGAGACCCCCCCGACGAGAGAGAAGCCGTACTCCACACGGCTTCCACCACCAACGGCCTGAAGAACACCGGAGCCGCCAAGTCCCGAGTCCCCAGGTGGCCTCTGTTCCCCGGCTGTCGACCCTGGTACTGCTGGCAGAGAGCAAAAACAGGATGTATGAGTGTGAGTCCGCACACTCAGTAATACACAGTCCAACACTGATGGGAGGGAGCACCTCCACCTCCAATCATACACTTAAGCAGCTTCTGTCAGTCACTTATCTGGAGGGAGTGGGAGGCGAAGACGTCGCGGTTCCCACAATACGCCGCTCCAACAAAACTGTCCCACAGGAATAAACGGCTGCAAACAGAGATCAAAACGTGGATTAATCCAAATACTGCAGAGAAGGATTACCTCAGGAATGGTAGTCGATTTCTCGGCAAGGAGGTGGAGTTGCAGTCCGGCTTTTATGGTGGTGATGATGATAAACGAGTGACAGCTGGTGCAGCTGTCACTTCTTCGGGATCTGGCGCCCTCTCGTGCTTGGAGCCCGCACTCCAAGCAGGGCGCCCTCTGGTGGTGGTGGGCCAGCAGTACCTCCTCTTCAGCGGCCCACACAACATTTACAGTGTGTGCATTCGTCTGTTTCCAAGGTAAGAACACTTAAAACTTTTTTCTTTTATACGAGGTCTATTAGAAAAGTATCCAACATTTTTTTTAAAAACCATATGGATTTGAATCACGTGTGATTGCGTCAGACAAGCTTGAACCCTCGTGCGCATGCGTGAGTTTTTTCATGCCTGTCGGTTGCGTCATTCGTATGTGAGCAGGCTTTGTGTGAGCAGTGGTCCACCCCTCTCGGCGGATTTTTATTGCGAATAAATGTCTGAACGATTTGGATCTTTGCTGCATCAATTTTTTTTCCAGAAACTGTGAGAGACCTCCAGGTGGACACCATTCGGAAAATGAATATGGCTTTCAGGGACGATTTTATGGGGATTAAACAGATTAAGGAGTGTTACTGCCGCTTTAAGGACTGCCCACAACTCCTGAGAGCGCGGCGCGCTCCCAGCCCCCATCGACATGCTCAGACCCCGCTGAAACAACCAGATCATTTCCAACGTGAAGGCTTTGTTGATCCGGGACCTCGTCTGACTTTCACAAAAAGGCAGAACATGTGGACATCAGCACTTTTTCAGCACATTCCACCGTTACAGGAGTTTTTTTCATGGAAAGAAAAGTGGGGGGACGCGCCACGGAGCCGTTCATTACGCGGGACAAAACCACCTTGGTGGTTTTGTCATAGCCATATTAATTTAATTGTCAAAGACATATTAATTTTTCGAACAGTGTCCACCTGGAGGTCTCTCACAGTTTCTGGAAAAAAGTGATGCAGCAAAGCTCCAAATCGTTCAGACATTTATTCGCAATAAAAATCCGCCGAGAGGGGTGGACCACACCTCACTCAAAGCCTGCTCACAGGCGAATGACGCAACCGACAGGTATGAAAAAACTCACGCATGCGCACGAGGGTTCAAGCTTGTCTGACGCAATCACATGTGATTCAAATCCATATGGTTTTTAAAAAAATAAAAAGGTCAGATACTTTTCTAATAGACCTCGTATAGTTAGCAGGAGGTGGTAATGGTAGAAAATATTTTTTTTTTTTCCAAATATGCTTACATCCACTTCAGAGATTGTGCATTGTGCAATTTGGGAGATATTTCATATAGGAAGTGGGTGTCTACCATGACAAACCCCCCCCCCCCCCATGCAAAAAAGAAAACTGCAATATATACTGTAATTTAACATTTTTCGAAATATTAGAATGTAATTGTTTTGACGAACCCTGCATTGAACACAACATTCAGGTTTATGGTATACAGTATAATGCTCCTGACTTGGTAGTACTTGTTTTAGAGGTCACAAAAGCTACATAAGTACTGATATTATTACAGTGATCATGCAATTACACATGTAATTTCAAGTCACAGCATGGCAACTTGTAGTAAATCAAGTGTCATGGCCAAGCCAAAAACAAGATCTCAGGCTAAAGAATTTGATAAAACCTTTGACAATGGTTTATGTTTTTAAAGTTTATGAAGAGCATGGCCTCCTCCTAAGTTATGTTATTCACACAGTGTGACTGAAATAAAACCTTTGTGAAAGAATTCTGTTTATAAAGTTTTTGAAGAGCATGGACAAACTTTACACATAGCGGAATAGCCAGATAATTGAAAATAGACCATATTTTGTTACATTCAAGGGGTGGGGGGTTATTTTCAAGATATAGGATTAATTTTTGATGCCAAAATGCTGGTATTAATATTGTGAATCATTTCCCAAGTGGATGTATTGAAATTCTGACTTGTGATTTTACCACCTCCTGCTAATATAGTATGTACTGTATTTTATTATGCATAGGTAAGGTACTGTATACATGTGCATTTGTTAACAAAAAAGTATTTTTGTCATAATGTACAGTGGTTTGGGGATATTTTCCAAGGCTGGAATAGATTAAAATTATTTTAAATGGGGAAAATTTGTTTGAAATAAGAGCAGTTTGACTTAAGGGCAAGGTCACGGAGCGAATTAAAGTCGTATGTCAAGGTTCCACTGTATTATGGAATTAAAAAAAAAAAGCTCACGTTCTTTTGTTCAAACTGATTTTGCGTTAACATGCCAATAAAAGGGGGAGGGGGCAATCAATCTACTTTTATATCAACTCCAGGATGCCTAAAACATCTGCACAGTACTGTATATAAGCACAAGTTTTTAGGCTACTGCACTGATTGTCGAATGGATGCCACTTTAAAAAAAAAAAAAATACATGTGAACAACAGATTCAGTGTAAAACTAAAAACTTGTTTCAACAAGATCCAGTATTTCTGCTCAAAGTATTACAAAGCCAATTTGTGATTTATGTGTGAAAATACATGATTTACCTTTCACAGTCTAATATCGTTGAAACCTTAAAGTGGCCATACCTCTGCTTTTGATAAGAGATAGGCCCAGCAATACAATGAATTTCAAAGACGTAAAGGTCCTTGATGAACTTTTCCTCTCGCGTTGTTGCAGGTTGGGGCAAAAGCTCTCTGAAGAGGATGTACAATCCTTCAATAATGGCAATCTAGGAGGGAAAAAGAGACGACAAGAACATCTGAAGAAATCTGAACTGCTGTAATTGAAATGTATACTGTGTGCAAACAGCTGTCCAACTTCAGCAGGGTGAGCCAGATCCCCTACCTACAGAAATACATTTCCAACTTGCTCCTCATGGAATCTAATCATGACGATAAGCACAAATTTCCTCTGCAGAACTTTTACAGTATCCACTATTGGAACTCGTGTTGCCAATCCAATAAATACATCAGCTGAGATATGGATTTGCAAGCTGATTTAAGTTTTTTTTTTTTTTTTTAACGCTGGAAGCCCTTCATGACACAACTCTACATTACATGAAGGATGGGCACAGGTAGTTTCAAACCAGGAACCATCCATCCTGCTTCACAACATACAATAAAGGCCGACAATGCAATCATTTTTCTTACCTTCTGATTCCCGGTGACCTTTCATTGCGGCAGAGTAACTGATGCAAACTTTGGGCCAGAGGATGACACCCAGTTAGACTGCGTATGTAGGCAATCAACTTTTGTAATTTGCTTTGACAATTGTATTTCTAGGAAAGAAAGAAATGTTGGTCTTTTTGAGAACTTCGGTGAACCACTGAAGAAGGAGAGTATAACTCGTCAACATAACTTATCTGACAAACGTTCAGGACCAGTTTAAATGTTCTGAGTAACTATCAGTTTTCATAGAGAAGCTTGAATCTTCGACTGGACTGAGTTGCTTGAAGCGAGGACGTTTCGCTTCAAATCACAGAAGCTTCCTCAGCTAAATTCTTGCTCTGGTGGTCTGACTCTGTCTTGACTCTTGTAGAGAAGAATAACAAGAAGACACAAACCTGGAGTTTAAACCTAACCAGACCCCTCCTACCGAGAGGGCAGACTGCTATAGGCTAGTGACTAAACAATAGCGCTAATTAGCACCTATTGTGCTGTAGTTAGCCCTCCTAATGACAGGGCAGCTGTCCCTCCTAGTGATGGGACGGACCCTCTCCTAATGGCTCTCTTGACGACTCTGCTGATGACGAGAATGACTCATTACCATGAACAAAAGACTGAAACTGTTTTGACCTGAGTACCCCATTGTAAACAGGGGATAAAGTGTGTCTCAGACCCCTCCCCGGTTAAGGCTGGGTTTCAAACGTTTCACAAAGAATGCTTCCTTGACCCCTCTCTCAAACCATTTCTTCTCTCTGGCTAATATTTTAACTTCCTTGTCCTCAAACGTGTGGTTAGTGTCTTTAAGGTGGAAAGGGGGTGCTAACTACAGCACAATAGGTGCTAATTAGAGCTTGTTTAGTCACTAGCCTATAGCAGTCTGCCTCTTGGTAGGAGGGGTCTGGTTAGGTTTAAAACTCCAGCTTTTGTGACTTCCTGATTATTCTCTACAAGAGTCAAGACAGAAGTCAGACCACCAGAGCAAGAATTTTAGCTGAGGAAGCATCTGTGATTTGAAGCGAAACGTCCTCGCGTCAAGCAACCCAGTCCAGTCGAAGATTCAAGCTCTCTACTATGGAAACCACCTGGACAACTGAGAGCCTACACAGAAATATTCAGTTTTCAGAAAAGTGTTGCAGCATGCCTGTGTATATATGTGGACAGTGTCATCCAAAGCATTACGGCACTGACTGTGTGCACATAACGCACGTCACTGGTTCTAACTAAAGCTGCGTTTACACATAATAACGAATGCCACGAAGTATACATTCTTGGCCGCTGATCACAAATGTGATGATTCAGGGCAGAGGCGTCAGGTGTCCTCAGGAACTGTAGCAACCTGTTACCACGCATTACAATTAATGGCACGTGTTGCTGGAGAATTATCAGGAACCATTATGCACGGTCAAGAATAACGTTTCGTGTTGTTGCGCGCTATTGCACGTTAACAGCACATCGTTAAATTCTGTCACATTGTGAATACGGTAAATTGTCTCCACACACACACCCACCAATCATCAGTTGCTGAACAATTCAGATCGCTCCAGTCTGCTCCTCAAAATCCACAACCAAGGAACTTTGTGACTGCATGCTTAGTTGGGCTCTGTGCCATGGAGTGACACAGAAAGGAGGAGACAGAGAGCCAGATGTGTGGCTCCACGTGGCTCTCATCTTGCTCGTTTTCCCAAACATCAGGCACATGCGGCAGGTGGAAAACCTGCAGGAGCGCGCCGATGAGCATTGAAACGAAACCTTTAGTCGACTTGGCGTCACTATCCTCCTTCAGCATACTGCAGCAATGAAACTGAATGAGGTGCAGCAGGGTTCAATTATGCGCACGTCAGTGAAGAATGCCGTCATGCTCGATTAAGGAACATCACTAATCAAGAGGGATCAACACGCTCAGTTGCGACCTCTATGACATGAGGCGAAATGAGGGTGGTGCGTGACGTTCGTAGATTTGACCAGTCCCGGCGCCAGAAAAAAATATTAAGGGGGCGATGAGTTTATCACAGGAGGCGGGGTCGCCCCCCCCAAAAAAAGAAGTGCGCACGGAGAAGACGCGCCTCTGAGTGTGCGTAATGAATTGGGTGCGCTCCTGGAAAGCTCATGTATTTAGGCTAAACCGTTGTAAGAGACTAAGAGTAAAGAGTGATGACAGTATTTTTTTTAATTATTATTTGAACGTATAGACCCTCGGTCAATGTGATCTCCTGCATACCACACAGAGCAGGTGTTCTGTCGAGATGAGGTGCGCCAACTTTCGACACTCTGAGCTGTGACGTTCCTTCGTGTTGTCCAATAGGAACAACGCGTCGGGCCAAAACACGGAAGACTCGTGGCAGAAACCACTGATCTCTACAAAATGGATTGGACCAATCTGATTGGTGCAGAAACCACTGATTTGTACAAAACATTAACGTGTGACAGGACTGCTCATTTAGAGAGCAGTTTTCTGAAGAAAAATCACTGAAAATGTTTTTTTGTTGTTGTTACCTCAAAATTTCTGATTACTGTTAAAAAAGTTTACAAAACTTGTAATGAAAATAGCTAAATAAATAAATAAATGGTTCTTTAGAAACCTTTCATCTTTAAATTAAAACCACCTGTTATTTCATATTAGATAATTTCTTGTTTAACATAAGGAACCTCAGACATTTATTTTTAGACAAATAAAATAACATGGAAACTTGTATATTTTTTAAGTCTGGTAGATTATTTATATCTTATTTCAAGTGGTCAATGCGCTTGGTTTCAGTTCAGAAGGTTCCGGGTTCAAATCCCACCCCTGCCACATTTCTCCATGTAATGTGGAGTTGCGTCAGGAAGGGCATCCGGCGTAAAACTTGTGCCAATTCAACATGCAGATCCACCTTGGATTTGCTGTGGCGACCCCAAGTGCAAACAAGGGAGCAGCTGAAGGGACTTACTATTTCAACCAGAAAACAAACACTAAATAAATACAAATGTTTATTATAAATGCAAAAGGATAATTTAACAATGACTGCAGTGTGACTGTAAAGTAGGATTTCTGTGACATAAACCTCATGATGAATTTTTTTTATAGTCATTTAAACTTGTAATTTCGTCAAAATGTGTAATTGCCTTTAATGTTATCAGGACAGAGTCATTTCTAAAATATGAATTTGAGCACAATAAGTGGAGAGCTTCTACCTGTGCAAATGTCTTGACTTGATTCGTGGACATTTTAATGATCCATTCATTTATTGTTAAAATATAAAATGAAACAGCTTTTTTTAAAGTAATAAAATAGTTGCTGTTCAAAGAGCTTTTATTTAGAAGCAGGCGATGTTCTGCTGGATTCTCAGGACCAGATGAAGGTCTCTTCTGCAGTTTTTAACTCTGGTGGTGTTGCTGAAAAGCAGAGATGTTTTCTTTCGACTGGACTTCGTGGTGTTCAGCTCATCAATGGGAGTTTGGTTGTCTGCACAGCAAATGTTCCTGATTGGGACAAATAAAACATTTTGTAGCTTCCAGTCTAAATCAGTTAGCCCGGACTGATGGTTTAAGGGTTTTATTGATTTTTTGCATAACAACATAAGAGCTTGTAGCCACTTTCGACTGAAACTAAACTTTCTCTCCTCGTTTGAGCTCCATCACGTTTCTCCTTGCGTTTGCTCACCCTCCTCGTTTTTTACCTTGTGTCAAGTTACCTTCCGACACTATCCTTTTCGATACACTTCCGGGTTGAAAGGAAGTACAAAAATAAAAGCACAATAAAACATCTAATGGAAATAAACTTTACCCTTGGGTCATCACACTCCCACCAAATAATTTGGTGTTTTAACACACTTTAACTTAACACACAAATTATTTCCTTACATGAAATGACCATTTTACAGAAAATTATGAACTTATAAACCTTCCTGCATTTTATATTGAACTTTATCTCTAACAAGCTTCTAATAGCAGAATCAACTTGTGAACTGGGCGTTCTACCACAGATACCTTACTCACGCGTTCACCTCTTTTGCTCAGATTTTTATCTCCAAGCAATACCTTCACCCGTCTTACGAGCCCATCTTTGTCTGTTACAGTTTCTGAGACTCTTCCGAGCCTCCACATAGATCGTGGTTGTGTTTCGTCCATGTCCATTATTATATCACTTGAATGTTTCTCTTAGGCTTGTGCCATCGTTGTCTGACCATGATGTTGTGGAGGTACTCCTTCCTCCAACGGCTCCAGAACTGCTCTGCCAGATACTGCACTTGGCGCCATCTCTTTTGTCCATACAGGTCCTCCCGAACAAACCTTCCTGGGGGGGTAAAGCGGTGGTAGCCTTCATGGTGATGAGGTGATTAGGAGTCAGTGGTTCCAAACTGTTCGGATCATTGAGGTTGTCTGTTGTGAGTGGGCGGCTGTTTACGATCGCTGCTGCCTCGTACAAAAAGGTCCTTAAGGAAGTGTCATTGAGTCGACTAGGCGAGAGGCTGAGTGTATAGTTCAGAATATTTCTCACAGTCCTTATCTGTCGCTCCCACACTCCACCAGCATGGCTTGCATGAGGTGCATTGAAGACAAAATCGCATTGCTTTTCTGTGAGGAAAGTTACTAGTCTCTCAGCATCAACTTCCTGTAGAGCTGCATTCAATTCATTTTTGGCGCCTACAAAATTGGTACCGTGGTCACATTTAATCTGTTTGACCAAGCCCCGTAATGCGATAAAGCATCGCAGTCCATTGATAAATGCATCAGTTGTAAGATCATCCAACATCTCAACATGAATGGCACGAGAATAGAAACATGTGAAGAGGAGACCATATCTTTTGTGTTCTTTCCGTCCTTGTTTTATCAGAAATGGACCAAAAACATCCATGCCGCAGTAGGTAAAGGGTGGAGAGGGTTCCATTCTTTCCACTGGGAGATTACTCATTTTCTGACATTCCACAGGTCTCCTAAGTCTACGACAAAACACACACTGGCGAACATAGGATGCAACTGCTTGACCCAGTCTGGGAATCCAGTAGCCATTGGATCGTATTTCATTCATTGTCATACCTTTGCCTTGATGATTAACCCTTTCATGGCAATGTGCAATTATCAGTTTTGCGACATGATGTTCTCGAGGAATGACAGTTGGGTGTTTGAAAAAGCTTGAAAGGGATGAGTGGTGCAGTCGTCCTCCCACCTTGAGCACAGCATCTCTGTCCAAAAACATGTCAAGAGGGTGCAGTTTGTTGTTACTCGGTAATGGTCTACCTTTGCTTAGTAACTTTATTTCTTCCCGATATGCTTGTCTTTGGAGAGCTTTGATGATTACAAGCTCTGCCTTTTGTCGTTCACTTACAGTAGAGTGTGCCTTTGATTTATCCTTCAGCAGACGGCGTCTGAGACGTGCTACAGCACTGATGGCATGAGACCAGGATGAAAACTTTACCAGTCGATCAGCAAGACTCACATGTTCGGTTGTTTGTGTGTGTAATATTTGCACCTTCCTCACTTCTGGATCTCCGATTGGAAGTTCAATACTCTCCTTTGTGGGGTGGTGTATTTCCCTTTCCCACAGGAATTTAGGACCTGTGAACCAGTCAGATGACAGTAGTTCATCCATTGTTGTTCCCCTGGATGCCTTGTCTGCAGAGTTTTCACAGGTGGGAACATAAAACCACTGTTGTGGGATTGTACTATTGCGAATCTTCTGTACTCTATTCGCGACAAAGGTGTGGAAGCGTCTTGCTTCGTTATTTATGTATCCTAGGATGACCTTTGAATCTGTCCAAAAGAACTCTTCCACATTGTCATACAGTAGTTCTTCTCTGAGCAGGCTACTCACTGTGACTGAGACTGCTGCTGCAGTGAGTTCCAACCTTGGGATGGTGGTGACCTTTGTGGGAGAGACACGAGCCTTTCCCATGACAAAAGCACAGTGAACATCTCTGTCACTGTTTATCAGTCTTAGATATGAACATTGTCCGTATCCAGTGGTGCTTGCATCTGAGAAATGATGCAGTTCCCTTTTCACCACTTCTCCAAAGCCATCAGGCACATAACATCTAGCTATCTGCAATTTCTCTAGTTTGATGAGATCTTTTCTCCAACACTCCCACCGTGGCCTTAGATGTTCAGGCAGTGGGTCATCCCATCCAGTACCTTGACGACACATCTCCTGCAGGATTTTTTTGCCATTGAGAAGGTAGGGGGCGACAAATCCCAAAGGATCGTATATAGATGCTACAGTTGACAACATCCCACGCCGTGTAGGAGGTTGTTCTCTTGGCACAAAGTTGAATGTGAAGCAGTCTCTTTCTATGCTCCAGTGAATACCCAGTGCTCTCTCTGTTGTTTCAGAGAAAGCAAGGTCCTTTGTTTTGATGTCCTTTGCATGTTCTGATGCTGGTATGCTGTTTAGAAGTGCATCGCTGTTCGATACAAACTTGTGTAGCCGCAGACCACCCTTTGCACAAATTTCACGAGCCTCTTGTGCCAGCCGTATACCATCTTCTACGGTCTTTGCACTTGTTACTCCATCATCCACATAAAAGTCTCTGGCTATGAACTGAGAACCTAGTGGGAACGCAAGACTGTTCTCATTGGCTAGGTGTTTTAGCCCATAATTTGCACACCCTGGGGAGGAGACGGCGCCAAACAGATGTACTGTCATCCTGTACGCTTGTGGCTGTGTGCTTGTATCTCCATTTTTCCACCACAAAGCAGAGGTAGTTGCGATCATTCTCTTGGACTTGAAACTGGTGAAACATTTTCTCTATGTCGCACATTAGAGCTATTTGATGCTGCCGGAAGCGTAGAAGAACACCTGTCATATTGTTGATCATGTCTGGTCCAGTCAGGAGTTGCTCATTGAGACTGGTTCCTTTATGCTTGGCTGAACAGTCAAAAACCACGCAGCTTATCAGGTTTCTTTGGGTGATAAATGCCATGATGTGGTATATACCACGTTTCACCAGGAAATGCATCATCTTGAGCTTCCTCAGCATCACCTCTTTGAATGATGTCATTCATGTACTTGACATAATCTTCCTTGTATGTCTCGTCTCGGGCAAATTTCCTCTTGAGTTGGTTAAGTCGGACCTCTGCGAGCTGTCTGTTATCAGGCATCTGTGGTCTTTCCTTAAAGGGGAGTGGCATTTTGTAATGACCTTGTTCAGTCTTCCTTATGCCCTTTTTGAGTTTGTCGAGGAAGATGAGATCCTCTTGTGACACTGTTCGGTCATTTTTGCTGACCTCTTTGAAGTCACTTTCCAATGCACGAATTGCATCCATGGGAGTTACTGAAGGGATCTCTTTTACAGTGACACGGTGACAGAGGCTGCTTGTCATATCAGTCTCAAGACAAGGTTCTGAGCTGCCAACTATACTCCATCCTAAGTCTGTCTGCACAGCATAAGGCTCATCATTTTGGCCTAGTATCACTTGTCTTGGTGCTAAGGCTCGGGGACAGTTATAACCAATCAAGAGAGCTACTTCACAACTGAGGAGTGGTGGGACTTCATCGATAATTGGTGATAAATGACTCCAGCGTTTGGCTGTTTCACGAGTTGGTATGTGATTGCGGTTTGCCGGAATACAGTCCTTCGTGTAGTATGCAGGAGGGAGCTGGATAACGTGTTGCAGAGCTGTAGCCCCTGACACGGAGACCACACACCTTTCCACTGCTTACACTGTATTCTTTCCCATCATGGTAGTTAATTTTAATTTCACTGGATAAACATTGGTTTGCAGTTCATGGCTCACATCCTGATCAATGAAGGCGGTGTCACTTTGTGTGTCCAGTAGTGCATAGACAAGCTTTTCCTTGCAAGGATTTGCAGTTGATGACACCCACACTGGAACTATCATTGAGGTGTTGACAGATTGTCCTTCTCTGGCGATGTTAAGTGACATGGCGGTTGTTGTCTCTGGTGTGTCAATTTGTGCTGCACTTTCAATATTCATATGCCTTTCTCTTTTCAGATCACTACTGTAATTTACATCATGAAGGCAGCTTGGATGCCTTTTTGCACATATGTCACAAGTAAGGCGGTATTTACAGTCCTTCACACCGTGACCTGGTTTCAAACAGCCATAGCACAATTTATTGTCCTTGAAAATGACCTTCGATTTTTCAGAGGCATTTTCATGAGGTTTGGGCACTTGTGGAGTTGATGTGTGTCTTGGCACAACATGCATGGAGATCCCGTGCGTGTTTTATGAGTACATTGTTCATCTCTTTGTACAGTCGTTTTTGTATTGAATACACTGGCCTTGTTTCTTTTATTGTCTTTTGGATTACCTTTGTCGCCTGTTGTCTCCAGAGAATGGAGTGCATGAATAGAGGTGACTGGGTTACAGGCAACTTCCGCTTCTTCTGAAAGAAATGCAGCAAAATCATTGAAGCGGGGAAACTCTTTACCTTCCATCAGGGCCTTTGTAACATGGCGATTCCACCTGGCAGCTAACCAGTCTGGCAGTTTCTGTGTGAGCCTTTGGTTTTCTTCACAGTCGTTTAATATTTCCAGGCCCTTTACATGGGGTATAGCAAGCATGCATGCATTTGTGAAATCTGAAAAGCGTCTTAGCCCTTCAGCGTCTTTAGACTGTATTTTTGGCCAACCTGATAGCCTCTCTCTGAATGCTCTTTGAATAACGAATGTTTGGCCATACCGCTGGTTAAGCTTTTCCCAGGCATCTCGGTAGGCTTCCTCATCATTTCTGAAGAAGGTTCCTTCAAGGCATTTACGAGCTGGACCGCTCACATACCTTTTAAGGTAATAGAGTTTGTCTGCAGCTGAGATGCCCTTTTGATCAATCAGTGACATGAAGGAGGATTTCCATTCAATAAAGAGGATTGGCTCTCCATTGAACACCGTCGGCTCTGGTGTAGGAAGTCTGTTCATCATTATGCTGTCTTGAACTGCCTTTGCAAGCTGAGCGACACTAGGGGTTACTGATGATGTAGGTGTTTAGATGGCAGCTGAGATGCGCTGTTGGGGATGACTTGCTCACTTCTGACTGATTGGACGTCTCCCACCTGTATTATTTGTCTGTCGTAAGCTTCAAGCCTGACTCGGGCTGCTTCCACCTCTTTCTCAGCCTGCAGACGCTCCAACTCAGATCTTTGAATTTCCATTTCTTTCTTGTGTTGTTCTTCCAAAGCCTTAATCCTTTCCTTCTGCTTTCTTTCCTCTTGAGCGATCTTGTACTCGACCTCCTTCACTGCCAGCTCTGCGGCTGCCTCAGCCTGTTTCGATGCAAGGTGAGAAGATGAGGAACGGTGGGTGCTATTTGAATTTGCAGCAGTAGAACCATATATGGAGAGCGCATAGTCACGATCTAGAAGCTCACGTAGATTACTTCTTACATCTTCTCCATCAAAATCTCCATCAACACCAGATAATCTTTCAAAGATGATTTTCATAATGTCACGAGTTACTGCTTCACAAGCGTCAATTTTTCTCCGTAAATCTGCTGGTGGTGCCACGTGGCTCCTTATTTCAGAGTACAGTTTCATGATGTCATCTTTACCCTTTTCTAATATACTCAACAAAAATATAAACGCAACACTTTTGGTTTTGCTCCCATTTTGTATGAGATGAACTCAAAGATCTAAAACTTTTTCCACATACACAATATCACCATTTCCCTCAAATATTGTCCACAAACCAGTCTAAATCTGTGATAGTGAGCACTTCTCCTTTGCTGAGATAATCCATCCCACCTCACAGGTGTGCCATACCAAGATGCTGATTAGACACCATGATTAGTGCACATGTGCCTTAGACTGTCCACAATAAAAGGCCACTCTGAAAGGTGCAGTTTTGTTTTATTGGGGGGGATACCAGTCAGTATCTGGTGGGACGAAGTGGGCCGCCTTGGAGAACGGTCCTATTGTGAGAATCACGGTTTGCCCTGGGACGGCGGGGCCCGTGACGAAGTCCAGGCCAATGTGAGACCAGGGGCGATGAGGCACTGGCAGGGGATGAGGAGTCCCGTCATCCTCCGATGGTCCGCTTACCCCTGGCGCAGATGGTACAGCCTGACGTAGTCCCGGACGTCGGTTTCCAGGGACGCCACCAGAAGCGCTGCTGGACTACTGCCACGGTCCTGCGCACCTCCGGGATGACAGGACAACTTGGACCCGTGACAGAAGTCCAAGACGGCAGCTCTTGCCTCTGGTGGGATGTATAGTCTGTTCTTGGGCCAGTCCCCGGGTCCGGGCTTCTTGTCAGGGCCTCCCGGACGGTCTTCTCCACGTCCCAGTGAGGGTGGCCACGACAGTGGACTCAGGGATGATGGTCTCGGTGGGGTTCGACAGCTCCGCTTTGGCTTCTTCTTCATGCACCCGGGACAATGCATCTGGTTTTTGGTTCTTGGTCCCGGGGCGGTACGTGATCTGGAAGTCAAAGCGCCGAAGAACAGTGACCAGCGGGCTTGCCTGGGGTTCAGCCGCTTGGCGGTCCGGATGTACTCCAGGTTCCGATGGTCCGTGAAAACCATGAAGGGCAACGACGCCCCCCCAGCAGGTTCTCCACTCTTCAAGAGCCTCCTTCACCGCGAGGAGTTCCCGATTGCCGAC